>NC_060274.1:105750395-105861968 GCF_021613505.1 Equus quagga | reverse complement strand
CCTCTCTGTCTCTGCCTCTCCCTCCGCTTCCCTCTCTATCATACACCATCCCATACACATTAACCATGCACGTGCATGCTCACATGCACACTCATTCAGTCTTCATGCCATTCTGCCGTCACCTCGTCCAGAGGAAGACAGAGATTGAGCACAACCAACTCAACTGAGTGCACACTTGATTTAACACATTGACTGCCAAGCTAACCTGTTCATTAGATATTTAATCATTGTTTTTGTACTGTAACTTCCAGAAATTTTAGATAATGAGGCTATAAAAAGTATTTGGCTTTTCATGCAAAAAAATGATCTTGGATATATTAACTTCAGTTCAAAATTTAATACGTGCAATAAAATTGAATCTGTATATAGAATATATTCTGAAAAATGGGAGCCATTGAATAGGTAATATTTTAATAGCTATTTATTTCTAATAAAAAAGAATCCTATGGGCTTAATAAACACTCACAATATTATTGAATCATAAAGTGGCTAATTAGTTTTGTGAATTTAAAGTGCTGTGTTTGCACATGAAAACTAATTACTGAGTATATGAAGCCCTGAATATTTTTTTCACGTACAATTCTGACGGTTGTAAACCTAAATGCAACCGAGGTTGGAAGCATTTCCCCAGCAACCAGATTTCCCAGACTTCAACACTCATCAGCAAATAATTTTATATTTATGATATATACATATAGCTTTCCCCTCAAGCAGAATCACCAACAAATATAATCTCAAATCTTTAAGAAACATCTTATGTTTATTCTTCGCAGAATTATACACCACGGAATCTAATCTAACTTTGATGTATGATACGTCAGCTGTAGTGTTTTAATTAACACTAGCAGAATTCTGGCAATTACAGCACAGCGCTCAGCTCACTGAGTTTAAATTCTACACATACGTCCTGGATCAATTAAGAATACAAGCACAAACACTTGAATAAAAAAGAAAGAAATCATTTACTTGTATATTTTTTCTAATGACAAAAGGAAAAACATGAAATTAAACAAATAAACAACCACGGCTGATTCACAAAAAATAAATCCACACAAAACACTGTTTGTCAAACAGGCATTTATTTTATGCAATATACATCAGTCTTCAAAAGCTGGAGTTATTCTGCCTATAGCTTTATTCTCCCCAAGGAACCATCTGATGAAAGTATGTCACCATGACTTCACTGTCTTGTTCATTATTTGTCACTAGTCAAAAAAGGAACAAGAATGAGCTTCACTGTTTCTCTCACATTTTCTCTAAACCTCTTTGGGATCTCCTCAGAAGGATATTTTATCTTAGCCAATTTTCACTTGAATAATATAATATTTCAGATGAACAGGGAAGAGAGAGAAAGAGGGAAGGAGGGAGGGGAGGGGTGGAGGGGGGTAGGGGGAACGGAGAGAGAGAGAGAGAGAGTTCTCCAGTATTAGCCTCACTACCTTGGAATATAACTTTACCTTAGGCAAATATACCAAAAAGGCAAATGTGTCTGTGGTCCTTTTATAATCTTCTTTCCTACCTTGTGTACTCCTTTGCTGTCCCTCTTGTGTACACCTCTGCTCTTATTACCTAACACACTGATCTCTTAATCTCTCTGGATCTTTTCTTCTATGTAATTTCACACCCAGAAAAAAAATTTCTACAATTATTTATTTATTCATTATACTTAAATATATGTAATTAATAAAGATTAATACACAGAATATATTATACAATTCATAGAAAAGGAGTAGATTCTGAAATTTTAAGTAATGGTCACCTGAAGAGATGGGAATACTTCCTTGATACTACAAGTAAAAGAGATATGAGAGTGAGTTCCCCTTTTCCTCTGTTTCAATTTTGTCTTCTTTTTCACCCCAACAGAAGTTTTCACCCATCTCCACTTCTATTTTCATACTTTACCCTGAATTTCAGGTATGCTTGGAGAATGATTTTATTTTAACAGCATTTGATTTTTTTAGTCAAAATAAACCCTTGTTTTAAAATAGTGGACCTAGGTGATTCTGACAAACGGTGTTTCAAAATATTCAGTCCTCGGTACACAAAATTCTATACTTAAAAAGTTGTTGGTCAACATCTACTTTTTTATTCTCACTCCTTATTCCTGTTTCAATGTTCCACACAGATCTTTTATATTTAAGACCACAGCCCTTTCTGTCATAGGTTATTATCTTTTCATCTTTTTAAAGTAGAAACATTTGTTTCAGCAGGGAGACCATATAGTCCTCGGGATCTTCCTATGCAGCTGAGGAGTGCCGAGTGGTGACAGCTGATCATGCCTACACTGCGGTTTAGAACCCATAAGGCCACAGCAGCACGGACAGAGGTGGTGTTGACGGGGAAAATAACAGGAACCATGACACTAAATGCTCTAATACTCGGAAAGGGTACCAATCTTTGTCATTATTTTCAGGAAATACATTCTTATTTTGAAAACTGCCTCTCTTACTTCAAATGGATATTACACAAATATCCCATCCCACACACATACAAAAGTTAAAGATTTTTATACAATCAACAAAGAGAAAGTTCCAGCAACTGAGCAGAGATTGACCTTTGAATAAAGCCTTGTAGATTATTATCAATTCAGTTAAGACTAACAACCAAAATACTGAGAAGACTGAGTTGCAAACGAAACCAAAAATCTTAGAAAAATAAATAGAATAGCTTCTTTCTTCAGTTTATCCTTCCACTAGAGCACAGCCTTCACTTTAACACGCCACCTTTAAGAAACAGACATAGGCGCATTGAAGAGTTGAGAGGACAGTGATGAACTGAAGAAAAAGTTGAAAGAAAAAACTGAATAGAAAGCCTAATAATTAGTCAAGATAGTCTTTAAGATATTATATCCTAATATTTCCCTGAAGTCAGTATTTAAACAGTGATTGAACTTTTTAAAGTTCATAGTTGAACTTAAAGTTATGCTTGGAATTTCTCAATAAACTTTATAAGATCAATTAAAAAATGAACCACTCCATATATATTTTAAACCTTTTGTACCCTTGAGACTGGCTCACAGTGTTTACGATTTGTTGATAAAAAGTTTAACAATTTTTTTAACAGTTTCCAGTTACAAAAATCTCAATCTGATCAGTCCCTGTGTTTAGTGAATGCTTAATTTCTTACAATCAGTCCTTATTTCCTTTTTTTTTTTTTTTGAGGAAGGTTAGCCCTGAGCTAACATCTGCCACCAGTACTCCACTTTTTGCTGAGGACTATGGGCCCTGAGCTAACATCTGTGCCCATCCTCCTCCACTTTAAAGATTTTATTTTTTTTTCCTTTTTCTCCCCAACGCCCCCCGGTACATAGTTGTGTATTCTTCGTTGTGGGTTCTTCTAGTTGTGGCATGTGGGACGCTGCCTCAGCATGGTCTGATGAGCAGTGCCATGTCCACGCCCAGGATTCGAACCAACGAAACACTGCGCTGCCTGCAGCAGAGTGCGCGAACTCAACCACTCGGCCATGGGGCCAGCCCCCCTCCTCCACTTTATATGTGGGACACCTGCCACAGCACAGCTTGACAAGCAGTGTGTAGGTCCACATCCAGGATCCAAACCGGCAAACCCCAGGCTGCAGAAGCAGAATGTGTGAACTTAACCTCTGTGCCACCAGGCTGGCCCCAATCCTTATTTCCTGATAGGCATATCTCTGTCTTTAAAATTAACCTCTTGGCAGAAACTCAGATAATAAGTAGGTGCAAATATTTTTCTCATATGGGTCTTGTTAGTACGGTAAGAATAAACTGAAATGTCTCGATTGCCTCCAAAATAAGTGCTTCTTTCACATAATAAAATAAGAAAGAATTTGATATCTTGGGAAAACTCATAAAAGAAAAATTTGATAGATTTGACTATACGTAAATAAAACAACTTTGTAATACCAAGGACAACATATAAGCTGTAAATTGACAACCTATTTGCTATAAACATAAAAGAAAAATTGTTTTCAAAGTAAATGATGATGCTTACAAATCCATTAGAAAAATATAAACCACCCAATAAATAGACAGTTCAAGGAGAAGAACCCAAATCCTCTAACAGAGTTTTTTTAATAAACATTTTTCCCCACCCATAGTTTTAGCCAACGTTCGAGGTGCCAAAATGATATTCTAAAGCAGGTTTTGAAAATAGCATGAACGAATACCTGCATTTGTGACCTTTAGCCCATCACTCACAAGAAGGTCATAAAGAGAAATGGAAATTAGAGAGAGCCCTGGTTTGCTGAAAGTGGTGCCATGGGATTTAAGCTTACAGAGCACTTTCATAGTTGAGGAGCACCAAGCCTGGCTGGCATTAGACCAGTGCCTAGGAAAGGGAAAGACTGTAGCTGGCTAGCTGCTCTGACAGCAGTTGCAGAAAAGGGAATTTCTTGGGAGAGAGCCTGAACTTCCAAGTTTTTTCAGGGTGAAAATATGAAACTGAAGGGTTGGAACTGAGATGGTCATTGAGAGGCGCATTGCACCCCAACAAAGAGACTATCCTGGATGTGTCACCCAAAGTCCAGAGCTGAGTGTCAAGTCATAAGCTGCCAATCAGAGGAAACATTATCAATATAACTGAAGATGAGAGATCCTCGGCAGCAGCAACAAACTTTTCATGGAACCAGAAGGCACCTCGCGAGAGAGTCAGATTTAAAGAACCACCAAGTCCATGAAGCTTTATTTGAATAAACCATGTCTATTTCTTATTTTCCTTCCTCTACTATGAAGCTTAGTTACTGATGCGAGAGTGTTTAGAAACTAGAAGAGAGAAAGATATATTTATTATATGAGAGTAACCTGTAAGATCATGGGACTTGTCCTAGATTTTTACCCAGGGATTGGGAAAATAGAACTGAGGTTTGGGTGTTTTATGAGCATTTGAGAAGAAAGAATGAAACTGCTTTACCAATGCACTATATTGGATTCCAATTTTTCATAAGTATTACAAACATATGAAATAAATAGTAACTTTACTAGTAATCAAAGATGTACATATAAACTAAAAATGAAATTTTATTTCATAAATATCAAATTTGCAGGAAAACTATAGGCTTGCAATATCAAGTGTTGACAAGAGCTTGGAGAAATGAGAACTCTCATATACTACGGTTGGTAGCGTAAGTTGTTAGAGCAACTGTACATTAATAGCTAGTAAAATTTATCTCCATACCCAAATACCAGGCTAAGCAATTCTGCAATGCATGTGCATGCTTAAGAATCTTCTACATGTTAAAAAGGAGACTATTACAAAAATTCTTGTTATAGTCCTCTTTGGGAACAAATAAAACACTTATCTAGTGGAATGATAAATTACCAAATAGAGGGTGAGAAACTATATCACGGTTAAAATTACTGTATTAGATACATGTATATCTATTTAAACATATAGAAATATAACATTGGGTAAAGCATTTACCAAAACATATGAAGAATTAAACTAATTATGAAATTTTAAAACACAGAAATAATGTTCATTATGAACATGAACTCATATATGTGAATGTAGGTAAAAATATAAACATAATAGACTTTAAAGATATATAATAAACTCATGGTAGTGTTCTCCTGTGCTGTCAAAACTGTCTTTGACTATATTTATTCTGGCTGACTGGATTAAGGGTGTATCTTAAATTATTTTTTTAAGTCTAAAACCTCAAATGTTTACATGCGTATCAATCACATCTACTCTCTATTATATTCTTACCACCATTTCGCAATATAGATGCAATAAGTTATTCTGAGGTACAAGGATTTTATACTTTAAGAACAATGAATATTTAAGGCTCTATAAGCAATAAATTAAAAAATATTTAGTGATTTTAAATTCATTTTCTTATTTTTCCTTTTTAGTGAAAAGGTATAACCTTTATCACGTCAATGCAATACACTACTAGGCAGTATATTTATAGATATGATGTGTGTGTGCATGCGCCATCACTATTTTTAGAGCCATTATCTATCTCTAATTAGTTCTCTTAAGCAGTATTATAGATGGAAAAATTTGACAATATAAAACTGATCTTCACATTGTTTAGGACTACAAAGCTTTCCTTGTTTTTCAATGAAGTAATCAAAATCTATCCTTTATAAATTAATGATACAATTAAAACCATAGTTTCTATGTTCTCAATATACTGTTGTCTATCCTTTATAAATTAATGATACAATTAAAACCATAGTTTCTATGTTCTCAATATACTGTTGTTTCAGACAGTTTAACTACAATGAGACAACAGTTTCTTATTCTAATTCTATTGGTATAGAAAGTGAAAACAGTCACTCAGAACCACAGAATGTGTCAAGTTAGCCCAAAGAGAAGACATCAGCAGTATATTGATTAAATGGATTTTGGTGCTCACTTTGTTATTCACTCAATGTAGGGAGAGCAAGTGACTAATAAAACGGTTTTTTCCTGTACCTTTTCATTTGCCTCACAAAGTGATCTGTGAGTTGCAAGTAAAGTAACAAGAGTAAGGAAATCTAAGTCATTAAATTAAAACATATCATAAATAAGCTCCATTTCTCTCCCCTTCTCATTCTCTGGTTCATTTCTTTTTAGTATAATGCTCCTGTCCCAACCTCACTTATTTCAGAGTGTCCCAAAGTATCATCATTATCACTAGTAATCCTTTATTTTTGTTGTGTAATTTTGACATCCATGGTCAAATACCACGTTAGCACTTAGATTTCAGACTGTAAGCATAAAGTATACAAACAATTGTACAATCAATCAGCAAAAATATAGTTCGAAGCGACTTGACAGAACTACCCTTATTTATAGCTGGACTACATGGATATTCCAGCTTGTCTCCCAAACAAAAGTATTACCAGACTGGCTGATAACTAAAATTTAGCTATAAAGATGCTAACCATTGTTGATTCCTCCTCGGTATAACTCTTCTGCTTCCTGAACTTACTTTATAAAGATATACAGAGAACAGACTATATAAGAAACTTAACCTCATGATACATTTCAGCCAGCATCATGGGAGATGTAATACAAAACACTAAAAACACTTTAAGCTGACTTAAAGAAGTAATCATTTATAAAATATTAGGCTAAGCAAAGCCACTCTATATGGGAACATATTTCCCTATCAAATTCTAGTTTATCTACTTTTCAGTAATATTCTGTTATAAGCAATGTAACTCTTTATAATGAAAGGGTGAAAGACAAATATTTTGATGTTTCTCTTTTTGTATCATCTGTTGCTCTTTTATTCTTCTAGAGAAAATGGCATTCATGCATTAATTTTGAAAATTTGCAGATGGATTGAAGTGCTCTCCAATTTTTGACACGAGTGATATTGTTTACATTCATAGATATTCCTGCCAACACCCAATATCCAAGCATCATATATTAAATCAAACACCAACATTACATGAATGCATTTTTGGAGAGACAAATAGAATTGCGAGTAGCTCTCTGGTTGGCTGGCAATGAACAAGTCAGAGTCAAATACCTCTTACCACAGGTGGAAGGGCTGCTATGGCCCCAGCTTTCTAAAGTCACCTATATAGTTGCAGCTGACATACCAAGAATTGGAATGCAACCGTACTAAGCAACATTATTACACTAACTTCCCCCCTACTTTGCAAGACCTCTTTTATAGAAAACCCATACATATGAAGAATGGCAGAGAGTGAGATCCCTCTCTAGCCAAACTGTGATGTCTCAGCTACACTCCGAGCCAAGGTCACATTTCTGTAGGATGCTGAAAGCAGCAGTCACCACACGCTTCCAGCAGCTGCGGAACTTGTCCCTCACGGTTCTAGCCTATGCTTTCTGACTCTTGCAAGTTGTTTGCTAAATCAATTATAATAAAAAATATGCCCAAATCATGTTCTGTCACTTGCTTGTCATCCTGCGAAGCAAACTGGGGAAGGATAAATCATCTCAGTTTTTACTTCCTAATCACAGCCACAATCCAGAAGAGACCTGTGAAAAGCATTCGAATGCAAAAGAACTATTGCAATTTTTCCTATGAAATTAAAGAAATACATGGAGCTAAAATTGTATGTCCAGAAGAACAAAGGTAAAATGTATGAAAGTCGAGTCAAGTTTTAAATTCCCACAAGAACGTTTCTCACCTTAATATGCAGTACTCAGCTTAGTACCCAGGTCTGCTCTTACCAATAATGTTTTGGGTCTCCATTTTAATTGTCTCCCAAAGCAATCTGAAAAACTTGGATTTATATCCCAGCTCTGCCACTAAAATTTTACTTTATAAAATCATTTAAAGTTTCCGAGTCATTAAATGCTTTCATCAAAATAAGGATGATAGGGGCTGGCCTGGTGTCATAGCAGTTAAGTTCACACGTTCTGCTTGGGTGGCCAGGGTTCGCTGGTTTGGATCCCAGGTTCAGGCCTACTCATTGTTCATCAAGCCATGCTGTGGCAGGCGTCCCACATATAAAGTAGAGGAAGATAGGCATGGCTGTTACCTCAGGGCCAATCTTCCTCAGCAAAAAGAGGAGGATTGGCAGCAGATGTTAGCTCAGGGCTAATCTCCCTCAGAAATAAATAAATAAATAAATAATAAAAATTAAAAATAAATAAAAATTTAAAAAGTAAGGATGATAAAGATAAACTCACACAGCTATTTTAAGGGTTAAATAAGATAATCTATACGGTATTTCTTCTATATACAACCACTTCATAAGGATCAGTAATCTGCACGTTGGAATTAATTAGTGCTAGTTAAACTACTGCCATCTCATCTCCTGTGGTAGGCAAAAAAATGCAAATCAAATAGAATTCCTGTGCCTCATTTCTTTTTTCCATACCCATGTGATTGCCACCTCTGCCAAGGGCATTTTCTTTGTGACAATCTGAATTACTGACCACACAGAAAAAGACCGAATAGTACTGGAGGCCAGATTCTGCCAACTGATATGCACTGAAGCTTAGCTCAGAAAAGCAGAATAAGTTAAACTTTCCACGAACTGACAGCAGCATTTGTACATGATTTATGATCTGCCAATACTCTATCATCCATAAAAGTGTTTCTTTACAACTATATCTCCTAAGAATTTCCACTGGTAGTTATCAGACATGAACTTCTTCCCAGATTTTCTTCATAAAGCTATTTAATGACTCCCTGTTTATATTTATAGTTGAAGGGTGGAGTGGTCAAAACAACAGGTAGGATAATTTTTTAAATTTGCATATGTGAATTTGGAACACAATTTTGTATTTACAGGCAAATATATACCTTACTTTATCACCCATCATTAACCTCTTTATCTGAAATAATAACATCAGTTATCTCACTTTCTAACCACACAGTATCATTTAATTCCAGTTCTCTCACTCAGCCTCTCCCCATAAATGGGTTGTTTGGTCTCACGATACATTCAGTGTTTTTTTTCCATCTATCAGATCCATGGAGGCTAATTTTCTTCCTCTCCCATCCTATATTCCATAAATCCATTGTTCTTCAGTCGATCACTGGGCAAAAACTGGAGCCTTGTTTGAATTCTATTGTCATCTTTCACCAAGCCTCTATTTTTTTTAAAGATTGGCACCTGAGCTAACAACTGTTGCCAATCTTCTTCTTTTTTTTCTTTTCTCCTCAAATCTCCCCAGTACATAGTTGTATATTTTAGTTGTGGGTCCTTCTAGTTGTGGCATGTGGGACACCACTTCAACACGGCCTGATGAACGGTGCCATGTCTGCGCCCAAGATCTGAACCGTCGAAACCCTGGGCCGCCAAAGCAGAGTGCTCAAACTTAACCACTCAGCCACGGGGCTGGCCCCTAAGCTTCTATTTTAAGCAGATTAGAGACACTCTACAACCCTGGCAGCCAGCCTCTCTAGGCCCCAATGGTACCTGCAAGGCCCATTGGCATTTCACTTTCCCATTTGCCTAAAAATTATTTTAATTTCATATCATGGAGAATTCCAAATATATACAAAGTAAATCAAATACCATAACAAACCCCAATATACCTATCTTCGCCCCTTAACAAACATCAACCATCTGCCATTTTTGTTTCATTTAAACTCTGCGGACTCAGTAGCTTCCTAATTCTCATTTCTTTAAGTGATATTTGCATACAGTGAGAGGCAGAAATCTTAACAGTTCAATTTTGATAAATGGATATCCATGTAATCCATACCATGTAATCAAGATATAAAACACTTCTTTCACAACAGAAAGTTCTCTCAAGTCCCTCCTTTACACAGAGGTAACTAGTGTTCTGATTTTTTCCCACGATAGATTAGTTTTACATATATTACATTAGGTTCATTGATTTTCTAATGAAAGACTAGCTTATTTCAATCGGCATTATGTTTGTGAAATTCATCCTTATTGTTGCACATATGTTCATCTCCTTTTGGTATGGATATTATTTCATTAATAAATATCCTACAATTTGTTTATCTATTCATCTGTTGAGGACATTTGAGTTGTTTCCAAGATACAGCTAATATGAATAAAGCTTCTATGAGCATTCTTGTACAAGTCTGTTGGTGGACATGTGCACTGACAAATAAAAATGGCAAGTAATAGGATATATTGGAGTATATGAGGAAGCCATTTTGTGTAAACCTAATTCGGCCTGAACTTGTCTTTCCAAAAGGGCCTGACCGAGGCTGTTGAGCATGCATTGTATATCTGCTTTAGAGACTCCCTATGGCAAGAGCAAAGGCCTTTGAGATAAAGGTGCAACTTCCCTCCCCCTCCCAAAGTTGGCGGCTCCTTAAGGATTAAGTATGTTTCCTTAGGCTAGAAACTGATTGCTGCACTCACCTGTGACTGCCCAGCTTGCGACAATAGACTTGCCTCCTGCTACGCCCACCAAGATAGCAGACGCACTACTTGCTGTGTCCATCAAGTGCTGTGCCAACAGGGCAATCTTGTGACTACTGTGGGAGGGACATTCCAATCATATGTGAAACACCCTCTTTGAGGGTATATAACCACCCTGTGCACCCCCACTTCTTTGGAGTGCTCTCTTCCTTTGTGGAAAGACTCTCCCGGGTTATAATCCTAAGATTTAAGCTCAGAATAAACTCACCCAAATTTTCATTTATGGATTGGTTATGGATTATTTTCATCTATAGCACTCATTTTTCTGGGGTAAATATGTAGAAGTGGAATGGCTCTGTCAAAAAGTAGGTCTACGTTTATTTGGCTCTCTATTCTGATGACATGTAAAGACACAAATGCCTTTATTTCCAGAAGAGCACTGAGAGTCCAAGGCATGAGCTGGCAAGAGAAACACACAAAATATCTTCACTGGATATTCCTAATCACTTAGAAGCAAGTGTCTGAGTGACCACGTATACTATACTTTTGACTATTTTTGCCAAACTAATGAATATAATGAGGTTGGCTGGCTGCTCCTAATGTCTCTGAACAAAGTAGGAAACTAAAAGGATGAGCTCAAGAATTCAAATTCCCAGCACAAGCACTGCATAAATGACCTGAGAGCTTCTATATCCACCTTAAAAGAGACCCTTATCTCCTGTAGCCACAGAGTTGAGATGGCTGAAATTGAAACTCAGAATATCATCCCGTGAGTGGCTGAATTGCAACACAAACTGAGTTCCCAGCCTCACAGGGTGTCTATCATTAAAGTTAGGGCATTAATTGGAAAAGAATGAAATCCTGAAAGTTAGAATGGTGATCTGCAGTATGATCCTGATGGAGCTGAGGACATGAGCAGCTAAATGCTGATAAGTCTTCTTAACCAGTAGAAGCAGCCTTCCTACTCCTAGAAGTGGCCTTCTCACCTCCCTCTTCTGAGAGGATTAATCCTGCATTGCCTGAGGAGATTGTAATGGCCTCCCCTGAGGCAGTGGCCTTGCAAGACAATGCCAATTCTCCTGAGGACCAACCCCTCTGCCTCTCTTTGCTTATAGACTGATAACTAGACTCAAGTTCTAACAGACTCCTGCAGGTAAGGTATAAAGTGTGACCCATGAAGAGATGCACTACCTCTTCAGAAATCTGGGGAATATCTGTGGGAATGAATATTAAGGGTGTGAGATAATTATGGAAGCAGCATAAAGTTGGAAAAGGCCAAATTTATTGACATGGGCCTACTAAGCAGGGATTCTGCATTTAATGCTGCACCCACCTGGGAAGTTCCAGAGGACATAACTTTCATGACAACTGTGAAAACTAAATTTGTGAAGGGAGCTCCAGCATCCATGAAGAACTCTGTGATCGCTCTTCTATGTAGACCAGACTTTACAGTGGGGCCAGAGGTCACTGAATTGGTAAATCTGAATGCAATGCGACTAATTGGATCCTAGATTGGCAGGAGCTCTAGGATTAACTACTCTAATGTACAGCTGAGTCAAAGCAGCACTCGTTATGGTCTAACATGCACAAATGATGGAGTTGGCTAGTTGAGCAAAGCGTTCCCAGAAGTCAATAGACAGGAAGCCTACTAAATTCTTATTTGATCTAGGTAAGCAGAGAAGTTCAAGGTCAAGTGAACAAGAGTCTAACCTGAATCACAAAAACTGGGAGTCAGCAGCCCTCAATCAATTCCCAGACTTGACCAGTTTACAAACCCAGATCCCCTTGAAGAAGGACTCCAGTACACTGCCAACAATTTACACTGTTAATCTTTCTTTTTTCCCTCCCCAAAGGGATCTATGGACTTTACCATGCAGGACAGCCATGCATTTGGGAGAAGGAACTAATCAGACTTTTTGGGAACTCCTGGACACTGACTCTAAACTGACAATAATTCCGAGACCCAAAATGTCACTGTGGTCTACCAGGCAGAGCAGGTGTTTATACAGGTCAAGTGATCAACGGAGTTATAGCTCAGGAGGCCCACCTCACCTTGGGTCCATTGGTTCCCTGAACCTATACTGTGGTTATTTCCCTAGCTCCCAAATGCATAATTGGAATAGACATAGCAGCTGGCAGACTCACCATATTGCTTTCCTGACGTGTGGAGTGAGGGCTACTATGGTGGGAAAGGTTAACTGGAAGCCACTAGAACTGCCTCTACCTAAGAAAATATGAACCAAAAGCAATACCACCTTCCTAGAAAGGACTGTAGAGAATAGTGACATCATTAAAAACTTGAAATATGCAGGAATTGTGATCCTACCACATCTCCATTCAAATCTCCTATTTGGCCTGTGCAGAAGACAGATGGACCTTGGAGAATGATAGTGGATTATCCTAAGCTTACACTTGCAGTGATTCGAATTGCAGCTGCTGTACCAGATCTGATTTCATTAAGCAAATCCACACCTTCCCTGGTATCTGGTACGTAGCTATTGAGCCAGCAAGTGACTTTTTCTCCATCCTTGTCAACAAGGTCTACCAGAAGCAGTTTCTTTTCAGCTAACAAAGCCAACAATACACCTTCACTGTCCTATCTCAGAGGTATATCAGCTCTCCAGCCCTAAGTCATAATTCAGTTTGCAAAGATCTTGACCACTTTTTCCTTCCATTAGATATCACCCCGGTTCATTACACTGATGACATTATTATTTTTTTTTTTTAAGATTTTAGTTTTTTCCTTTTTCTCCCCAAAGCCCCCTGGTACATAGTTGTATATTCTTCGTTGTGGGTCCTTCTCGTTGTGGCATGTGGGATGCTGCCTCAGCGTGGTTTGATGAGCAGTACCATGTCCACACCCAGGATTCGAATCAACGAAACACTGGGCCGCCTGCAGCAGAGCACGCGAACTTAACCACTCAGCCACGGGGCCAGCCCCCTTTTATTTATTTCTTTTTTTTAACTTTATTTTTCCTTTTTCTCCCAAAGCCCCCTGGTACATAGTTGTGTATTTTTAGTCCTGGGTCCTTCTAGTTGTGGTATGTGGGATGCCGCCTCAGCGTGGCCTGATGAGCAGTGCCATGTCCATGCCCAGGAATCGAACCCTGGGGTGCAGAAGCGGAGTGCACGAACTTAAATCACTTGGCCACGGAGCTGGCCCTGATATTATTCTGATTGGACCTAGTGAGCAAGAAGGATTAACTACTCTTGACTCATTGGTAAGACATCTGTTGTGTCAGAGGGTGGGAAATACATCCAATAACAATTCAGAAGGCTTTTACCTCAGTGAAATTTCTATGGGCCCAGTGGTGTGGGGCATATAGGGAAATCCCTTCTAAGGTTGAAAACAAGGTGCTACACCTGGCCCTTCCTACAACCCAAAAAGAGTCACAAAGCTTAGTGGGCCCTTTGGATTTGGGAGGCAATATATTCCCCATTTGGTGAACTACTCCAGCTCATTTACCAAGGAAGCCAAAAAGATGCTAGTTTTGAGTGGGGCCTAGAACAAGAGACAGCTCTGAAACAGGTCCAGGCTGCTGTGCAAGCCGCTCTGCCACTTAGGCCATACAATCCAGCAGATCCAAAGGTGCCTGAAGTGTCACCGGCAGATAGGGATGCTGTTTGGAGCCTTTGGCAGCCCCTAAAGGTGAATTGTGGCATGGACCCTTAGGATTCTGAAGTAAAGCCCTGCCGTTCTCTGCAGATAACTATTATCCTTTTAAGAAACAACTCTTGGTCTCCTCCTGGGCTTAGTAAGAACTGAAAGCTTAAAGATGAGCCACCAAGCTATCATGAAATCTAAGCTAACCATCATGAACTTGCTGTTATCTGACCCACCAAGTCATGAAGTTAGGTATGCACAGCAGTACTCCATCACCAAATGAAAGTGGCATTTACCCCACAGGGCCCAAGGAGTCCCTGAAGGCATACGTAAATTACACAGAGAGGTGGCCCAAAAGTTCATGGCCCCTACTCCTGCTACACTATCTTCTCTCTCCCAACTTGAACCTATGTCCTCAAAAAGAGTTCCCTGTGATCAGTTGACAGAGGAAGAGAAGACTTGGGCTTGGTTCACAGATGGTTCTGCCCGATATTAAGGCACCACCCAAAAGTAGACAGCTGTTGCACTACAATCTCTTTCTGGTACATCCCTGAAAGAGAGTGGTGAAGGGTGAGACCAAAAGAGTTCCCCCTATGGCACCATTCGCCAGTGTGATCAGCAAGTTATCTGGTGGCAGGTTGATTACGTTGGACAATTTCCATCATGGAAGGAGGAGAGTTCTATTCTTACTGGAATATTTATTTACTCTGGATATGGATTTTCCCTCCCTGAATACAATGCTTCTGCCAAAACTACCGTCCATGGACTTAGAGAATGTCTCACCTACCATCATGGTTTTCCACACAGCATTACTTCTGGTTAAGAAACACACATCACAGCAAAAGAAGTGTGGCAATTGGCCCAAGCTCTTTAATTCACCAGTCTTACCATGCACCCCACTATCCTGAAGCAGCTGGTTAACAGAACAGTGGAATGGCTTTTTAAAGACTCATTACAGTGCCAGCTAGACGGCAATACCTTGCAGGGCTGCGGCCAGCTTTTCCAGAAGGGTGTGTATGCTCTGAATCACCATCCAATATGTGGTGCTGTCTCTCTCATAGTCAGGATTCATGGATTCAGGAAGTAAGGGGTGAAGATAGGAGTGGCACCACTCACAATTACCTCTAGTGACCCACTAGCAAAAGTTTTCCTTCCTGGTCCTGTGATTTTATGCTTTTCTGTCCTAGAGATCTTAGCTACAAAGGGAGGAAAATTTCCACCCAGAGACACAATGATTCCATTGAACTGGAATGTACGACTGCATCCTAGCCATTTTAGGATCTCGTGCCTCTAAATCAACAAGCAAAGAAAGGAGTTACTAAGCTGTCTGGGGTAACTGGTTCTGACCACTAAGGAGAAATTAGACTGCTATTCCATATGTCTGGAAAACAGGAAATTCCTTAGGGTGTCTTTTAGTATTACCATGCCCTGTGATTAAAGTCAATGGAAAAACTACAACTATCCAATCTGGCAGCACTATTAAGGATCCAGACCCTTGAGGAATGAAGGTTTGGGTCACCTCATCAGGTAAAAAATAATGACACGCTGAGGTGCTCTCTGAAGGCAGAGGGAATGTATATAAACATGTTTGTTTTCTCCCCCATATATTAATATAAATATATCTTAGTATTTAAGTGTGCTTAACTGTATATCATAATATCTAAGCTACAATATTTCAGAGTAAACATCATTCAAGGACTTTACCGTGTCTTCTGGAGAAGGAGTTAGTGTGTTGTCAGTTGGACTCAGGATAGCTATATCATGATAGGTAGAATTATGACCTTGTTATTTTACTTATTTGCAGTTTAAATATAATTTAAAGAGATGCATATAGATGCCAAATTGACAAGGGGGAGACTTGTGATTTTATGTGTCAACTTGACTGTACTCAAATATTTGGTCAAACACTCTAGGTGTTTCTGTGAGGCTGTTTTTGCATGAGATTAACAATTAAATACATAAACTGAGTAAAGAAGATTGCTCTTCATAATGAAGGTAGATCACATCGTATCAGTTGAAGGTATGAACAGAACAAAGGCTGAACTTCCCTCAAGTAAGAGAGAGTTCCCCTGCCTAAGAGCCTGTGAACTGAAACACAGGCTCTTGCTCGTTCTACAGCACCTTCTGGCCTTCAAACTTTAACAGGGAATTTGGCATTTCCAGGTTCTACATTAGCCTGCTGGCCTTCTGACTCGAACTGGAACATCAGATCTGCAGATTCTAGACTCACCAGCCTTCATAATCACATAAACTAATATAATATATATATATATCTCCTATTGGTTCTGTTTCTCTGGGGAATCCTGACCAATATAGTGTCTTCCAGTGAGTATGTGTTTAAATTGGTTCAACTCCAATTTTTCATTTATGGTTATTGCTCTGTTCTGAGAAATCTTTCTTTGCTTACAACTAAGTCTTAAAGATGTCTTCTATGTTTACTTCTTAGAACTTGATGGTTTTAGTTTAATTTTTAGATGTATGATCTATCTGGAATGAACATTTCTGCTTCTTGTGAGGGACAGGTAAAATTTCCCTTTTTCAATATGCATATTAGCTTTTCCAGAATCCAGAAAGGACTATCCCTTCCCCACTTTAGAGCACTTTTCAAAAATCAAATGACTGTATAAGTGCAATACTATTTCTGGGATGTCTTTTCTGTTGCACCAATATATTTTTTATTCTTATGCCAATAATACAATGTTTTTGTTATTGCTCATTTATAAGAATTCTTTAAATCAAGTAACGTAAATCTTCCAAGTTTGGTCTTCTTTTTCATATTTATTTAGGCACTTCTTTGTCCTTTGTATTCCATATAAATTTAAAAATTTTCTTGTCAATTTCTACCAAAAAAAGCAGCTTCTGTGATTGTAATTTGCATTAAGAATCCATAGAACAATTTATGGGCAACTAAATCTTAGAAATATCACATCTCCCAATTCATAAACATGATAAAGCTTTCCAGATTATAGATCTTTAAGTTTTCTGAGCAAGGTTTTATAGATTTCTGGGTAGAGTTCTTGCATGAATTCTTTAAAATTTATTCCTGAGTGGCGTTTTTTTGATGCTACGTTGTTTTTACTGTTTTATTTATATTTATTTAAATTTTGTTTTTAATTAATTGCTGCTATAATTTAAAAATAGAAGTAATTTTTTTTATTTTCCAATCTGAGTAGTCCTAGATGTTGATATTCAGATAGCTTAGTGTATTAATATGCTTGGATGCCATAACAAAACACCATAGACTGGGTGGCTTAAACAATGGGAATTTATTTCTCGCAGTTTTTGAGGCTGTGAAGTCCTAGATCAAGAAGTCAGCTAATTTGGTTCCCCAGTGAGGGCAAGGGCCCTGTTCCTAGCTTGCAGATGGCTGCCTTCTTGCTTTGTCCTCATTTGGTGAAGACAGAGAGATGGGAAGCAAGTTCTCTGGTTTCTCTTCTTATAAGGGCACTAATCCCATCACGAGGGTCCCACCCTCTTAACTTCATCTAAACCGAATTACTTCCCAAAGACCCAATCATCAAATATCATCACATTGGGGGTTAATTCTTTAATGTATGAATTTTACTGGGACATAATTCAGTCCACAGCACTTAATATTTTCTATTAAACAATTACGCTTTCTCTAAGTAGAAACACTTTTATTTCTTCTTTTCTGATCGTTATGCCCTTTATTTTTCTTGCCTTATTGCAATGGCTAAGACCTCCAATATGATAATGAACAGAGGTGATAAGAATGACTCTCTTTGCCTTGTTTCTGACATTAGGGGTAAAGCATTGAATTTTATATCATTTAGGATGTCAAAACTTTTTTAGAACATCTTCTATTCTAAAACTCTCCCTGATCCGTATATCATTATCACCAAGTGATCACATATTCTACTTGACCAAGAAAATAGAAGCCAACAATAAGGAACCATGTACTTTATGTTCCATGAATACAAACACAACATGTTTTTTACTGTCTTTCCTCCCACTTTCCTATTACAATGAGAGAGGTTTCCCTCATATAGTCTAATTCCTGTGCTGTGAAATTCATACCTTTCCTTTTTTCAAGACTGACTCTCCTGGTTATTCATTCTATTTCAGTGTCTCCCTTTCTGCTGCTGACCTCTTACCATTTAAAAATCTTCAATTGTTCCTTCTCCCGTATTTCATAAATAAGAATAAGTAGGGGCCAGCTCCGTGGCCAAGTGGTTAAGTTCACGTGCTCCACTGCGGCTGCCCAGGGTTTGGATTCTGGGTACGGACATGGCACCACTCGTCAGGCCACGCTGAGGTGGCGTCCCACATCCCACAACTAGAAGGACGTGCAACTAAGATATACAATTGTGTATGGGGTTGGGGGGGCAGGGTTTGGGGAGATAAAGCAGAAAAAAAAAGATTGGCAACAGTTGTTAGCCCAGGTGCCAATCTTTAAAAAAAATAAATAAGTAAATTATTTCAATCTTTTGTTCCCCTCTAGATATTTTCTATATTGTTCTTGCCAATAGCATTCAAACTTCTTCAAACTGGCATCTACACTCATAATATCACTTCCTCACCTCCAACTTATCTCTCCAGACCTGTGTTTGTAATTATTCACTAAACATACAGTTGGTTCCAAAGTACCTCAAACATAATCTCATTTAAACTGAATTAATCATTTTAATTCAAACTAGAAACACCCTAACTCAAATAATCAAAATTGACACCCGGGAATCTTACTGTCATCCTCTTTCCTACTCACTCCTTCCCCATGTTCAAGTACTCACTAGACTATCATAATCAGATCTCATAAATATCTTTCAATTTCTTTCTAATTGACTCTCTACTATGTTCTCTAGTCCACACACACACATACAAAAAGCCTTTTAACTACTCGTTTGTCTTCCAGGATTGTCCCCTGTAAAAAAAGAGTCTAGGCGTTTACCCAGAGTCCATTCCCCATGGACATTTTTTTTCCCCATTCCAGAACCTCACTTTTCCTAAGGATGGTAATTTGCCCGTTCTCCCTGTCAGCTTGAGAAGTCATGTAACAAATTTCTGGCCAATATGAGGTCAGAAAATGTGTAAGACTTCCAGTTCATTCTTCTTCTTATTCCTTGATGCTTGGAATGAGAATATCTTGGTAAGAATTCTGGTAGCCTCTTGGATTAGGACATCAAAAACCATAGTGTAGCGTGCCAGACCAGAGAGCTGTAAAAAACTGGGTCTCCGCTGTTTTAAAAAAGATCCCATAAAAACTCTGCAATAAAACATTTTAAAATAAAACAATCTCTGATATATATAGAGAGAGATAGATATAGATATAGATATCTATATATATCTTTTTCATGCAATAGAACACCTTCTTGAATGTAGGCCACTATGGTGGTCTGATCTCTGTTTCATATACATATAAATTAGCACTAAATACTAATCACTACATCCATTCAATTCTATTTACCATATTATAAGCCAAAATAATCTCATCATGTCATTCTTCTTATTAGAACCTCTAAAAGGCTTCTAATTACCATAAGACTAGAATCCAAACATCTTAGTGTGGCACAGATGATACTTTTTAATCTGGAAAATGATTTGTTCTCCAGCCTCCTTTTTGGAAGCGATTCTCCATATATTTTTAAATCCAACAATACTTAACTACTTAAAGGTCTTCTAGTGTTTTGTGTTTTTTCAATATTTGGGCCTTTACAGGATATTATCTTGGCCCTTCCTCTTAACTTTTCTTCAATGTTATTTTTTTTAACAGCTTTATTGGGATATAATTTATACCATAAAGTTCACCTGTTTAAGCGTGTTTGAGAATACAATTCAATGGCATTTAGAATATTTAGAGAATTATGCAACTGTTACCATAGTCAAATTTAAAACATTTTCATATCCCCAAAAGAAATACTGTGCCCAACAGCAGTCATTTCTCATCCTCTTCCCTCCCTCCTCTACAAACTCTGGTCAAACATTAATCTACTTTTTGTCTCTATAGATTTCTTTTTTTTTTTTTTGAGGAAGATTAGCCCTGAGCTAACATCTGCCAATCCTCCTCTTTTTGCTGAGGAAGACTGGCCCTGAGCTAACATCTGTGCCCATCTTCCTCTACTTTATATGTAGGATGCCTGCCACAGCATGGCTTGACAAGCGGTGAGTAGGTCCACACCTGGGATCCAAACCGGCAAACCCCAGGCCACTGAAGCAGAATGTTCAAACCTAACCACGGCACCACCAGGCTGGCCCTCTACAGTTTTCTTATTCTTCATTTTTCATATAAATGGAATCATACAATATGTGGTCTCATGACTGGCTTCTTTCATTTGGCATAATGTTTTTGAGGTTCATCCATGTTGTAGCATATATCAGTATTTCATTCCGTTTCATAGCCAAATAATATTCCACTGTGTGGACGGACAATATCAGTTGATGGACATTTGAGTTGTTCCCACTTTTTGGCTATTGTGAACAATACTGCTCTGAACACTCACATACAAGTGTTTGTTTAGACGTAAGTTTTCAATTCTCTTGGGTATATACCTACAAGTAGAATTGCTCGGTCATATGGTAACTCTATGTTTTAACATTTTTCAGGAGCTGCCAAACTGTTTTCCAAAGTGATTGTACCATTTTATTCAATGTTATCTTTTAACTCCTAATTCTTCTTCAGAGTTTATTTTATTTTTTTTGCTGAGGAAGATTCATCCTGAGCTAACATCCACTGCCAATCTTCCTTTTTTTGTTTTGCTTGAGGAAGATTAGCCCTGGGCTAACATCTGTGCCAATCTTCCTCCATTTTTTAGTATGTGGAACACCACCACAGCATGGCTAGTAAGTGGACTAGGTCCATGCCCAAGATCTGAACCCACAAACCTGGGTCACCAAAGCAGAGCATGCAGAAATTTAACTACTTGGCCACGGGGCTGGGCTCTCAAGAGTTTAGTTTAAATATTAGTTCATCTACGAATCAACCCTTCCCTGATCCCTCAAGGCTGTGATGAGTGTTCCTTCTGTGTGCTACCAAGTGAGAACTCTTTATCCCTATTATGGTAATTATAACCCTGAATTGAAATTTCCTCTTTATCTCTTTCTCATAGACAACACTTTGAAAGATGGTTAAAGGAAGGTACTGTGTGTGTGATTCACCATCCTCCCTACTTATAGAACATTTTACATAATATATTTTTGTTGGATATATATTTTGTTGAACATATATTTTTGCTGAATTTTAATTGGAAATAGAAATACAGCAAAGCTTCTACTTTTTATTTTGTTATTTAATGCCATCAGGTCTTTCAATTTTAACAGATATTTACTATAAAAGGGTTAACATGACTGTAGGTAAACACATGATTTTTAAATATAACAACTGTTACATTTCAGAAGAAAGCATTCTATCCTTCAAACTTTTTTTTTTGGTGAGGAAAATTAGCCCTGAGCTAACATGTTGCCAATCTTCCTCAGCAAAAAGAGGGAGATTGGCCCTGAGCCACCATCTGTGCCCATCTTCCTCTATTTTATACTTGGGATGCCACCACAGAATGGCTTGATGAGCAGTGCGTAGGTCCGCACCTAGGATCTGAACCCGTGAACCCCAGGCCGCCGAAGCGAAGCGCATGAACTTAACCACAGCACCACCAGACCAGTCCCATCCCTCAAACTTTTGAATGGGAAGAGCTTTTTGTTACTCTTCAATAGGATATTTTTGCACATAGGCAGGCACCTTAACATCTGTGCCATTTTGTTTTGAATGTTTGACAGAGACATTATTCAACAGGTACCCCAGCTGTCAAAGCGTGCCATTTGTGAAGCTTCAACAAGCAGCACAGACTCTTCAAACTATCCTTGCACCTGAGCAGGGGAAACCTCCGCTGGGAACTACTGCCTTAAATGTTTCAAAGCATACATAGGACACTTACACTTTTCAACATCAGCTCTCCAGTATTCCTGCAAAATTGGTCTCTGCTGATCAACTCCGTTTTATTTTTCACCTACAGTGACAGCAATATGATTGATACTGTTTACTGACTTTTCAACAAGTCTTTAAATACTGTCTTATCTTTGATGTTTCACTTACCTCTGGTGCCTTACTTGTCAGTTATTTACATCATGTATTAATTATTTCTTTATTTAAAGGTGACCTTCTTCTGAGAAGTCACATGTGCTTGATGTATATTTTTTGATACCATGAAAATACTTAGTAGAGATAGGAGGGAGGGATGAAAATAAATATATATATATATATATTTAAGAACAGTTTTAAACTACTTCTGAGAAGCATACTCCAAACATTTGCTATACAAGAAAATTTCTTCATTTAAGGCACACTTTTCATTATTTTACAGAAAATATTATTTCAAAGAATGTTGTGCCATTTAAGATATGAGATGAGACAACACTCATTTTCTAATTCTCTAAACCTCCTATCACTCGTCTATTACTTGTCTCCAATGGTGATTCCTTATTCTTCCCCATATCCTAAAGCAGAAAACTTGAAACAATCCTTAAGATCACCTTCTCTTGTTCACACATTCATCAAATCCTATTAAATCTACTGTATTTACTTATTCAGACAACTCTTACTAAGTACTTGACACATGCTTTGATGTATGGTGAGTTGGAAGCACAGGCTCAACCTGCATGATCCCTGAAACCATGGATCTTATGAACTGGTTTGAGAGAGACAGACAGACATTAATCAAATAATCTCAACAGCAACTGCAGTTACACCACAGACATATGGAGGAGAGGTCCTCAGTGCTCCTAGTGCATATAATAAAACTTCACTTAAGAGATGGTGCCTTGTGCTCAAATAGGGAGGAAGAACAGGCAATGTGTGGATGAAGGGAGGTTTGGAGCATTTTAGCAGAAGGAGTAACATGTGCAAAGACTCAGTGGTCAGAGGGGTGTGTTAGGTTTGAGATACTAACAGAAGGCTGTGTGAAAAGCGAGACTGGAAACTTTCAAAATGAGTCCGAATAAGTTCTGTAGGGACTTGTCTATGTCAAACCTTGTAAGATATATTCAGGAATCTAGCTCTTAGCATATAAGGTATTTAAAGCCAATGATTTATTTTAAATATAAAATGGTAAAATAAGGAACTGATGTGATCAGATTTGAGTCTTGAAAGGAGATCACTCAACTGTGAAAAAAAGATTAGAAAGAAACAGTAGTTGGATATGGGGAGATTATTTCAGATGCTACTGAGAAAAGATGGTCTTTAACACAAACACACAAAGATGGTGTTAAAGATCACTTTTTGTTACTTAAATTGTAAAGCTTGGGGGGAAATGGGAAAGGAGCAGGTTTAATGGGGTAAACAATCATGAAACTTGAGGACATGCTGATTTTAAGATGCCTCAGAGAAGGCCAGTTGGTGAAGTCAAACAGGCAGTTAGACTCACAGGTCTGTGCCTAGAAATTCTAAGCTGGAGATATAAATCTGAGTTAACTGCATATAAGAGATCATTAAAGCCAAGCTGTAGATGAAATTGCTTAAGTGTGAGAGGAGACTTAAGGTTGGGATGTGATGATCTTTAGCACATAACATCTGAGGAGAGAACAATGAAATTAGAAAGGAAAGCAAGAAGTAAACTGATAGATGGAAATAAAATCAGAGGATGATGCCATAAAAGGCAAAGAAAGAGTATTTCAAAAGAGACTGGATGGCCAAGAGAAATGAAAGAATGTATCTAAACAAAAACTTGCATACAAATGTTCACAGCAGGATCATAGCCAAAAACTGGAAACCACCCAAATACCCATCAACTACTGAATGGTTAAACACATTATGGATTAATACTCAGCAATGACGAGCAACAAACTAATGACATATGCAACAATATGGATAAAGATTAAAAGTACAGTGCTAAATGAAAGAAGGTAATGACAGGGCCGGCCCAGTGGCGCAGTGGTGAAGTTCGCACGTTCTGCTTCGGCGGCCCAGGGTTGGCTGGTTCGGATCCCCGGTGCGGACATGGCACCGCCTGGCAAGCCATGCTGTGGCTGGCGTCCCACACATAAAGTGGAGGAAGATGGGCATGGATGTTAGCTCAGGGCCAGTCTTCCTCAGCAAAAAGAGGAGGATTGGCAGCTGATGTTAGATAGGGCTAATCTTGCTCAAAACGAAAAAAAGAAGGTAGTGACAAAATATGAAATTCTAGCAAAAAAGAATATAATAATGAAATAAAGAACATTAATGCTTCTCTGGAGCTCAGAATGAGAGGGGAGAGAGGAGGGAAGATTGACTGAAAAGGGTTAGAAGGTAACTTTTTGGAGTTACAGAAATATCCTATATCTTGATTACCGTGGGGATTAAATGGTGAGTTATATATTAGGCAAATTACATATCAATAAAGACAGACAATCAAGGGAGTTAACCATATCAAAGGCTATTGAGAGGCCGGGTGTGACTGAAACTGAAAAATATTTATTAAGTTAAACACTACATACATATATTCTTTTATCAGAATGATTGTGCTAGAAGTTAAATCAGAGTGATTATTTTTAATGACTAAAGTAATCTGTAATGACTAAAAAAACAGAATAACTTTTCTAAACTTTAAGACAATTAATCAGTTACTTCAGTATCTATTAACCATTTAATTCTACATCCTTACTCAACTTATAATAAACACATATAATGTTTTTCTTGATTAATATAAAATCTATTCATAAGAAGTAAACATTTAATTTGTAGTTACATAAATGTAATTATATACATTAAAACTTTAGGCTCCAAAGCACAGTCAAGTATCATTATTAAAATTTTGTTATATCAAATACAATTTGCATTAATTACGCTATATTCTAATTTGAAAATTGTTTATTTTTAAAAAGTTAAAATGGTATGTTAACTGTAGGAGAGAATAAGATTGATTAGAGTATTTTTAAACATTTGTGATTGTATAACATAAATAATCATCTTTGCTACGAGAAAATGGGTGTCAGTTTACATATTTAGATATTTTACAAGGCACAATTTTATACCACATCTTGAGAAAGAAAAGTACAGTTCACATTCAAAGATTACATCATAAAAATATTTTATATATGTATTACTGATCAGATACAATATTGTATCAGTCAGACCAACCAGGCTAAAAAATATTTTGGTTTATTTTATTGACAAATTTTGTTTTCGTATTTTAATACAGTAAATAATAGGGACCTCACTCCTGATGGAATAGCCCTAGTGGAGAGAAACCAAGAAAGTCTAGCCTTGTTCTGATGGGCAAGGGCACAACATGAAGTGGGACAGTCAGTGTGCACAGCTGAGCTTCTTCCAAGACTGGAGTGATTCAGGACCCTATCCCTCAATACTTCCACCAAAAGACAAGCAATGCTTGGAAAACAGGTGTTGGACAACAGCCAGACTCTGGCCTTAGAGCCCTTTTTTTAAGAGGAGACCTTTTTTGGTTTGCTTTTATTTTGCTTCGCTTTGCTTTGCTTTGTTTTGTTTCCATCACAGACGCTGTCAACCATATCCATATTGAGGAGGGCATGGAAAAGGCTATAATCCCCTAGTTTAGGATTCCAAGCAGGAGATCAGTGCTTTGGCTACTATGTCCACGTGCCATTACTATTATTTGCGTTTTACTGTTTTTCTGACTTCTTGATATTGGTTGGAATTTGCAGAGAGCCTCGGGCAATTTAGCACAGTCCGACAGTAAATTACGTAAGCTCATAGCTAAAAAACACCTATGATGAATCATCTCTCACTAAGTGTTTGCTAGCTTATCACCTTAAGAATAATCACCTTGCAAGAATAATCTTCACAATATTATAGCTGCAATTTTATGTAGATCTCCTCAGGCACCCTGAAATTTTTAATTTAACTGAGAGTTAAGATCAAACACCTAAAATAGTTTGTGTGCAAATACACTTCAAATCCGTAAGTGACTTTAATTCTTAAATATTTGTTTGCACATTCAAGTATTCACATAAAAATATTTCAGATTGTGGAGCGTATGATATATTTCACTTGAAAGTACATTATTTCTCTCTAAATATAACAAAATATATAAAATATATTTACATAAAATATAAATTCTTGCTAAATATCAAATTCATCTTGGCAATCAGTTTTAGAAAAATGTTTTCTTCATCCCAATGCTATATCCATGAAGAAACTGGGGTACACAAAAAGCATGAAATATATACCATTTTGCATGATGGATACTGAATAATCCATATTTCCTATCCATTCCACAATTGAATTCTCAGTTAGGCTTCTGATCTGGTGATTTAAGAATTTGCATCAGGGGTGTGGTTAGCTCATAGTCTATCCAAAAGGACCAGAAAATCCATATTGGAGGCAATGCCCAATATCATGCAAAAAACTAACCGAGTGAAAACACCAGAGCCTTGAGCCATAGAAACCAGACACTGAAACCTGCACCCTAACACCGGACATTGTATTCTGCCTCTATGAGAGATGCTGCCACTGGTTCTGGAAACTGGCAGAGCTACTATGACCCATCAGTAAATACGTTCTGCGTAATCAGTCTTCCCTATGTTTTTAGATCCAGATTCACCATCCAGAGCAGGTCCATCTGACTAGTGGAGCATACATCTGATGCTCAGGCTGTAGGTTCCGGGGAAACGGTGAAAGATAGGAGGCAGAGATTTCAGCTTCCATGGTGAAGAGTCATAGAAAATGAAGGATTCCTCTAATATGGGAAGGAGTTTCAGATGTTGGTGTGCCAAATGAAAAAAGAAAATTACTTCAGATATTAGTAATGATTTTCTAGAAGCAAAGGCTATAAAATACTTTCTCTATGCACCAACAATTACTTCTATTTGTTCAAAGGGTTTCTGGTGCAATACATAAGCATTAGTTAATGCTCACAGGGTATAGCTTACTTGACATTCTTTAATTATGAGTCAGCACTCCATAATGTAGGATTACATTAGTTAACAATTGTGAGGGTCTAAATCTTACTAGTGTGGCAGATGGAAGTTCATTACAATGTAAAAACTCCTCAAACGCAAAAATGAAACAGGAATTTCAAGCACATGTTTCCATAAAACCTTCAGATTAATATCTAAAGAACAGTAAAAAGTATGTGGGACTTATCAAGACTTTCTGACAGGGCTTGGTTTCCATTGTGAAACTCTGGTAGAGGATGGAGGGACCATTAGAAGGATTATTTTTATAAATGACTTTGAGTCAGACCTACATTTAGATTCTGGCCAGTCCATCTGAATATGTAACTCTCTGGAACTCTGCCTCTTCATATGCAAAGTAGGGTAATAATACCTATTTTAAACATTTGTACTAAGAATATGAAAATGACAATGATGATGATGATGAACTGAGTTTATTGAAAATTCTCAAAAGGAAACTATATAAGTATAGTGTGGTATAGATGCATTTTCTTACTCTCCCTTTGCTCTCAAAATCTCAGGTGGATTCCATAACTTTAGTTATGTCGATGAAAATAATCCATAACCAACCTATAAATGAAAATTTGGGTGAGTTTATTCTGAGCTTAAATCTGAGGATTATAACCCGGGGCCTTTCTTCCCAAAGGAAGAAAGGGCACCAAAGAAGTGGGGTGCACAGAGTGGTTATATACCCCCAGAGATGATGTTTCACATAGGATTGAAATGTCCCTTTTATAATAGTCGCGACACTGCTCTGTGGGCACAGCGATTGATGGAAACAGCAGGTAGGTCTTCTGTCTCAGTGAACGCAGCAGGGTGGCAGGTCTGTTGTCTCCAGCTGAGTGGTCACAGGTGAGCTGGGTGGTCAAAGGTGAGTGCAGCAATCAGTTCCTAGCCTAAGGAAACATGCTCATCCCTAAGGAAATGCTAATGTGGGGGGAAGTTGCACCTTTATCTCAAGGGCCTTTGTTCTGGCCATAGGAAATGTCTAAGCAGATATACAGTGCGTGCTCAATAGCCACAGTCAGGCCATTTTGGAAAAAACAAAGTCAGGCCGAATTAGGTTTACATCAAATGGCTTCCTCATATACTCCAATATATCCTATTGCTTTCCATTTTTATTTGTCAGTTAGCCTCCATTTACATCTTTTTTCTTTTCATCCTCGTCTCATTTAGTCCACATGTACTAGGACCTCAATTGTTTGGAATGCAGAGTCCATACACTGCCTTTAAGATACCCTCTATCCCCCTCCCCCAGGAATACCTTCTCCAGTGTGATGTGCAGGGTCTAAGGGAGAGGACAAGGTCATGTGACTATTTAAACGATCATGAATGTTGACTTTTCTCTGTTGGGTGTTTCTTTGTTATGGCCAACAATTTCAGGTCATTGATGCCAACATTTTTAGGGGTTCCTCCACAAGGACATGCATGAAGCTGTGTAGGCTGTGATCTGCACAGGATACATCCAGAAATGAAGGTGAAAGGAGACTGATCCAGCCTGTGCCCTGGCACTGGGCTGTACTTGCTCAGAAAGGTGCCTTTTTCTAATTTTTACGAAGTGCTCCTATGGACTACCAGTGGCCCTGAGCATGTGTACATTTTCTGAAACCTCAATGGGGCCTCTCCACTAAGTATTTTTTCTTGATCTGAGAAACCTGCTCTTACTCCACCTTTTCCACACCTTGCTTGGCTGCTCACCCTGGAACTACACATTGCAACTTCTGACTGCTGAGGTCTTCTCACTCAGCCCTCTAAAGTGGGAAAAACAGCAGGAGAACTCAGATTCATCGACTCTTCCCTTTGTGCACTTGATCCTCAGAAAATTTACAGCCCCTCGTCACTGCAAACAGAGGAGCACAAGCCAAGCGATGACTCGGCCTCCTCTCTGTTTATTTCTCTCAAATGTTGAACCGAACCAGCTCACTTGGAATCTCACTTGGAATCTTAGACTACCTTTCTTGAAGAAACTTACAATTTCTAAAACACTTAACTCCCCTGTTCATTAGGCCAAGGAGAAAAGGGAGTGGAAAACTTCTTTCCTTTCTTTTACAAAGGAAAAGAAAAAAGGAGTGACCACTCACCACGAGGACTGCAACTCTCCCCACAGCCAGACACCCATAAATCCCTTCCTTCTCCTCCTGCCTTCTTTTGCTTATACAGACTGAGGGAGAACACTGGAACACGCATGATTATAGATATTGCTATCGCTGATTCTTCTGTCTCTTACAAAGTTTGAGATAAGGAGTCTGCACACAATTGTTAGCAATTTTCTACATACTGTGGGCCTTAGACTTCAAGGTTAAGAAAAACAAAATAAAGAAAAGCAGAAAAAGTCCCAAATCAACAGAAAAAACCCTACTGATAAGTACATGGTAAATGCTTAATTAATGTTCATGGAAACTGAATCTGAATATCTTTAGTTTATAGAATCCATTTATCATATTTGTTTACAATATTAATGATGGAGATTCAGTGTCTAATTTCTATGTAAAAAGCATATAATATGTCAATCACACCTCAATTAAAAAAATAAGAAAAAAAGGCATACACTGCAAATAACAGGATTATATTATGTTTTGTCTAAAAGAAAACTCTGAATTATCTAACATAGTGGCTAAAAGTTACTCTAGAAATTACGTAGTCCAACCACCTATTCTAAAACCTCTCAATCTGATCCTTAGAAAGGTTCCTGGAAGCCTATACCTACAGTTTTAAAATGTGTTATCTCAATTAAACTGAGCACAGCTTAGAATCAGACAGATATCTATATGTATATATCTCTATCTATATCTGTATCTATATCTACCTATACACCTGTGTCCTGGCTTCTCTACTTAATAACTATGTGATTACTGAAAACTTATTTTACCTCTTTGAATCTCTGTTTCCTCATCCATAAAAAAGTATTCATAATAAGAATAAAATAGTGAACATGTATCTCTTGGTATAAGAAGACAGAATTATATAAAAAGTCATTTAAGGTATAAGGTCTATAGAAGATATGAGATATTACCTGTCACTTGTGTCACATATCATAATTTACAAAATGCCTTCACGTATAGTCTCTCACTTAATATGTCATTTAATCCCTTAAACAATCTTGTGAGACAATTCTGCAGCTTCTTATGCCACTGCTGTTATACCACACTTCATCCACTTACTCAGTGTGTGTCCATAAAATACGGACGTGACACATCATCTCACAACATTGACGTGACGTACGACCATGTATGTCTGGGTGTGAACTCAATCGTCTAATATCCAACATATATTTCCTACAGAAAATGCCCAATCATGACTAGCCATTCGCTCTTACATATTTAAACTATTCCTCCCACTGATAAAACTACACCAAATGCCTTTATATTCATACTGAAACTTTTAACAGTCTAATGCTTTATCTCTGCTACACACATAGCACTTAATTATACTGCATATTTTACTCATATTATTTCCTACATCTATATCTGAATATTCAAGTTGATTATAAGTCTTCTGCTAGCTGTAGACTAGAATAGCATATACTAGCATGGAGAAATAACTACACTAAGGGACAAAAGGCTGGCGATCTAGCTGTAGATTCATTATTTACTTATTACATGGCTCTCAATTAAGTCCTGGACCCCACAGTCTTGCTTGATCTGCTCACAAATGCCATTGTATTGCATATCTGATCAGCACTGAGGTTTTCGGGCTGCCTTTAACCTTTCAGTGTCACAGTTCATTTATCTGTAAGATAAGGAGAATGATATATTGAAGACAAGCTCATAAATATTAAAATGTAAACACTGAATGTAAGATATCTAACATGTGTCTATCACATACAAGGTAAGAGTGCTCAGGTGATATGTTCCTTTTCTCTCCCTCTCTCTTTAATCTCCTACAATGTCTAGGCACTGTTTTCAATGGAAAGTGAAGCCAATACTCTCACTTTCTCATTAAACTATCAAAAAGTTAAATATATACATGTATATACATATATATATATATATACACACACACACACACACATTTTTGTTTTGTTTTGTTTTTTGGAAAATACATCAATCTTATTGATGATAAATAAACACAATTGCTCAGCCACATTTTACAAACACTGTTTGATATGCTCCACACTTCCAGGAGAAGGTAACATCCACTAGTTAAAAAAAAAATAACTTATCCTTTGACAACAGATTGGTAACACCTACAGAAACAGTTAATTTTAAGACTTATGATATCAAACATGACGTACAGTAAACTAAGTAGAAGTAGGAACTGTTGTCTTGAGGAAGTATATATAACCTGAAGACAAGAGAAAAAATAATATTCAACAGAAGAATTATGCTACTTAATTGCATTCCAATGATACTGGTTTTAAGACTGTTTCTAGTCCTGGATGTGGTGGGCGAATAAACTGGCTTTCATCGCCCTTGCTTAAGGTTGAATGAGACTGCAAATGTAGCTAGAGGAATGATGAAAGGAAAAATTAATGAACATAAATTAAAAATTCTTCTTATGCCTGTACTGATAAAATCTTCTCATTCTCTAATGGGTTTCCCTTCCCAGCCCACCTAGAAGCATCTGAGTCTTGCAGTTTTGTTTGATCTGTCCCACCCATGCTGTTGTACCCTTCACCTCTGACATTGGGGGTTTGGAGATGGCATTATCCAACCCTTCTCTCATTGACTGAGCTAAGAGAATCAGGTAGGAGATGAAACACGTTAGCGAGAACTCAGCAAGGAAGAATGAGAGAAGTAGGAAGAGAGAGATGTCTGCAGTCAGTGGCACTATTTTATAATAGAACACAATAACCATTTTCAGAGTAAGTATGCTTAGGAACTTCAGAATAAAATCAATATGCCAGCTGTGAAATACAGCTCTGCTGCAGGCAAATTTTTTTTCAAGAAAAAAAATTCTTAACAGATTTTAACAAAAATAGAAAGCATATGAGTGAATTTATCCCCAGAGACTGAATGGTTCCTAGGAACAGAACATAGCAAGAAAATCACTAGCTGCCCATTACGTCATGCTTTAAGCACAAAAGGAAGCATGGCGGGCCCATGGCAAGATGGACCATCTCCGCCAGACAGGTGTGAAATCAGTAAGAGGCCTAAGGGCTCCGGCTTACCTTTGAGCTCTATCCATCCCCACCTCGCCTCACACTACACACACACACTCCCTTCATGGGGTTAATATTAAATGGCTGTTTAATTTTAAAATATTTACTTAATTCTAAAACGACCAGGCACTTTCATTGGCTTGCTTTAGATAAATTAAACAGTTTGTGTTTATGTCCTTTATTAGTTTGACTGTGTGGATACATTTTCTGTTTAGATTCCATTAGGGATGGTGCTGCCTTTTAGATCCCTTGGATGTACTAGAGAAATGGGAGTCATCACACACTATTGACAGAGGTGTAACTAATAGCCCTCTCTCAGAGTTTCTGACTCAGGGTGTTGATAAATGTACGCTAGTAGGACTCACAAAAGTTAGCAAAGTTCTTACAGAATTAACAGCCAGGCTGCCAGTATTTCAAAGTGGGAAAAGACAGCACCTGCCAAACCGTCCAGATATTATTTTGTGTGTGTGTGAATAGACTATGAGATAATGATAATGATGACAACTAATAATTTTGACGCAAACTATGTGTCTGACACTTTCCTAAGTATGTTATGCAGGTTATCTTTTTTTAAATTTAATTTAATCCTTCGAGGTAAATGCTATTATTATTTCCTTTCTACAGCAGGAAGTAGAGGCACAACGCTTTCTAAAATGACAGAGTGAAATGTTTCTTCCTGTTCCACGGAGAAGACTTGAAGCTAAAAACACTGTGTAAACACTGTGAAGAGAGTGTGGGTGTGATGAGAGAAATGAAAGAATACAATGTGGATTAAAGTAAAATATCTAAAAATCCCTCATAACCAGAAATTTGAATAGAAATAAAAGGGTTATTTCACAGCAAAAGATAAATACAAGGAATCATTATTGTCCTTTATCCTCCTCTCATGGAAAAATACAGAAATCAGATGAAACAATATATTTATGGATGAAGAACTGTTTCAAGATTTATCCCTAAAAATTTAGTTTAGAATTGTGGATACTACAGTCTCCCTCAGAATATCACTTGTTGCTATTTTCATGAATGAATTATTCATCTGGATAGATTTTATTCGTGACCTATTATAACTCTCTTCTGTCTTTAAGTCACATGCAGTTTCCATCTCACAAACTATTACAATCAGAGATGGGTTTGTAATTTTTGACCCATGTTCAATAATAGCCTGTTGTAGGTTAATTTTTTTCATCTCCTAATAAGAGAACAAGAACAAAAACAACAAAAGTAGAATAACTCAAGAACACATTATTTAAGAGTTTTATTTGTTGCATGCACTCTCCAGTTTGCAACAGGATTTACCACTCCCTAAGATTTTACACCTGGCAGCTTACATACATACCTAGTGCTTAAATACTCCCATGCGTTAAAGACATTTTTACTCAAATATAAAAGAAAGAAGTGCTGGTCTGATCTGATGAAGGAGAAAGAGGGCAGGGTGGTGGGAAGAACAGCGTCACTCTGTTTTGGCACACTTCACGGCTTGTTTTTGGCCAGCCCAGGAGGCTCTGTCTCCTGAGGAGGAATTACCAGCCCAGGTTGTAGGAGGTGAATTCAGAGCACCTGAGAACGTGGTGCCCTGCAGTTCCATTTTGAAACCACTCAGGGCATATGGAAACAGGCTAACCTTTGCTCAGTGAAGTAGGAGCCCTGAACGCCTTCCTGAGAGCCAGGATGCAGTCAATTCTTACTTGATGCTGCCAAAGATCCTGTCAGGGACTGTGATCTCCAGTTCCAAAGAAATACTGCTGAGGATGGGATCATGCGAAAACAGCAGAAATTAGTTTTCCCATAGTATTCAAGATTTTTTCCTGAAGTCACCTTTGGGCTTTGGTTTGGATCCTTGAATAAAAAATATATATTTCAACATATACAAAATTATTGTACTCATCACTGTCTATAAAGAAATAACCTCATCATAAGGCCTTCTTAAGAGAGTAAACAAGAAGAATGACGATCAGAGAGAAAGAGACAGATGCTAGCAGTGATTCGCCTTGGGGTTAGTACGTGATTTTCTGAACCTGTATGCCTCATGATGCCAGTGTCCGTTATAGTTGTAGAAGTTAGCACTCAAGGTGTGTCAATTAGCCACCTCATATTTTGTGAAATGTATATAAGGAGGTCACAATCTCAGGTTATAAATGCTTCAGTACTATGCTTCTGAAATCACAAACATTTGACTAAAGATGAGAAAATAGTTTTGTACTTTCTTCACTTTCCAAAGAAGTGGGCACCAAAATATGTGCACTCTAAGTATTGCCCTTTCAACCAAGTTTGAGAATTTAACACATGATAAATGATAAAAATTTTCTGATACATTTTCCACATATATATTGAAGGATGGTTTTAAAAAGCTTAAATATACTGTCTAAGGAAAATAAAAACAAAAACAACCCCTCTCAAAAAAAGGGATATGAATAATCCTGACTCCTACACTTTCCTTCATCTCCCAATACGTAAAATGTAGGAAAGTAAAATCTCAGATCAGTCCCACCTGCCTTGTTAGTAAAGTATGAGACATATCCTGGGCCACCTGCACAAGACTTCTATGACCAAATCATAGTAACCAGTGTCTACTGAGAGCATTACTCCTTTCAGGTCTTATGTAGCCATCTATTGTCAGCATATGCCTTTTATTTGATTTTTTAGTGGTAGGAATATCTTTTCTGGGTCATTTATTTTCTATTGAGAGCTCATACACTAGTTGGCCAGCAGATCCTCAACAGAGTAAAGGAACACCATTACTGTGTTAGACCCACGGTCCATAGAACCCAGTGTTTACTGCAAAAAGCTTTGAAACACCCACAAGAAGGAACCATTGCAATCCTTTCCTGAAAACTATCACAGGGTTTAAGACTATCCAAGCTTCCCTTAGGAGCTTTTAGGGCCCTGTCAACCATATAGTCATTCAGTTATTCTAGAATTCCTTCATTTTTCCTCATCGGTACCGATTCTTGAAGCAATGGATGATTCTTAACACAAAACATACAAACAAAAAAAAGTCTGAAATTAAGCTGTTAGTTGTAGAACACATAACGCCCCTACCTTTCCCTATGGACTAATTGTCTTATTTAGGAATGACAACAGCGGAGGGTGCTTCATCGCTAAAGAGATTTCAACCTCCCTAGAAGCCACTAGCCCATCTTGCTTCATGCCATGACTCAATCTCTTGCTTCAATATCTGCTTTTTAGGGCTTCCACAAACTATCTGAGCATCTAGATCTTCTTTAAAAATTTTTTTCCTTTGTTCCAGTCTTCCCAGGGTTTGGCTCTTGACTTGGCTTTCCTTTTGTTTTTCTGGTTTCAACCCTGCCCTCCTACCTACTCTGTGGCTTCTAGGTTTCAGTCTTTGACTCTGCCTCTACCAATGCTGTGCCTGGTTTTGAGGGATCCCTCACAAGAAGGCTCCTCTTACCTACTCCACTGAAAAAACTCATGCTCACATGGAATTAGCCTTTCTGGTACCAGCATCCATTTATGTAATGGGACTTATTTTTCTGTGGTAACAAGTAGCATGCACGATTAAAATAAACAGAAACATCAACATTAAGATAAGGCTTGTGTTTACAGTGATCTTGACTACAAAATTGGAAAGTGATGATAGATCAACTTGTGAAGACAGTATTCTTACTTATGTGTGGCAGTATTATTTTGTAAAACATGGACTTGGAGGATAGGAAGACCTCCGTGTATGCCAGTCTAGAGATGTTCCTTAACACCTCAAATCCTCAGTATCTTCAACTATGAAATAGGGATAATAGTACTTCTCTATCAGGGCCATTAGTGCGTTTTCCATGCCAAGTGTCTGACACAAAATAACATTTAAGTAGATTAGTAAAAAGTACCAGTAGTCTCAGTACAGAGAGAGTATTACAATCATATATTTAAAAGTAGCAGTTTATTTGTTGATTTAATCAAAAAGATTAAATCAAGAGACAGAACCAAGTTATTTTGATCAAAAAAAATTCTGACAAATGTTTAAGCAGATGGCCAAGAACAGTGATTTGGAAGATATAAAAGACTACCCTTCATACAGCTCAAATAGGTGACACCCTGGGACTCTGGCTTCAGAGTGACGAGGGACGCTGAGAAGTGACCTGATTGAAAAGCATGGCCACAATATTTTGCAGCAACTTCTTTCAAGAGGGGACTCTCTTGGCGCACCTCTTCAATTACAGTGGCCTTAAGACCTGCTTTGAACAACAGATTGTGACAGAAATAACCTTGTACAGGTTCCAAAGTTTAGGCCTCAAGGGGTACTATGGCTTCTGCCTCTACCTTCTTGGAATGCTAACCTGAGACTGCCATTTAAGAATGACAATCTGACCGACTAGAATATGAGGGGAACTGAGAGTGTCCCAGGGGACATCCAGCACCAGGTGCCACAGCTGTGAGGGACCTTTCAGCCTAGCCATCCTTTAGCTGAACGTAGTCACGTGAAACCACCCAAGCCATGAAATCATGAGAAATAATAGTATTGTTGGTATGAACCACTAAATTGGGAGACAGTTTTTATGCAGCAATAGATAACTGGATCACTACTGATAAGTTAATTTATAAATAATTGAGAACCTTTTCTCAGGAAAGGATATAAGTAAAGTCAAATATATAGCATCGTTTTCCGAAATATTTTTCAGCAATAGTTGTCTGAAGTATTTTACATCTCTGGTTAGAGAACCCTAACTTATGGAAATCTTATAACTACACAATAAAAAATGATTATCGTAGGACTATAAAGTTTGGTTAAAAAAACTGCTTCAAATCTAAAGATTTGTGCTTTCATGATGCCTGTTAGAAGTCACTGTTTGTGTGACGGTCACCAAAACTGCAGTCCTTATTGGCCTTCACAGCCAAATGTGTCCCTTTGGGATCTAATTCCATTTAAAAACTGTAAGGTGCTTATAAGCAGATCTTAGTTTAACAGTGGTTTCTTTCTTTCTTTTTAATTTTGTGATTGTTTGGTCTTTATTAAGCCTAGAGAGATGAGAGAGAGAGAAAGAGAAAGAGAGAGAGAAATAGTAAGAGAGAGAGAGAGATAAATCAAGGCTGGTTTCAGAATGTCTCTAATCTTCTAATGTCCTGGAATATAATTAGAAAAAACAGTCATTCCTAAAAGAAAAATGGAGGTGAGATAAAGCTGTACACTCTACAGCTCTTAGAACTGAGGGAGTTATCTGCTGCTTTTTAGCTTTTCCAATCCTATAAACCTCACTAACATTATAGGTAAGGTGAGAGACAGAGGATCAAAATAAGTTAAGGGAGAATATATTCAGTCCAGCTTAAAATATTCAAAATGATAGTACTGAATAGAGAAGATATTCCAAATGCCCTTTACTATGGAACATGATTTTTGGCTATTTTCTAAACCTGGTAAATTTCATCGAGTTGACCTTAGATAGTAATTTCTACACACTTCTTTTTTCAAACTGATTAGGAGACTTTGCCAACATTGACAGTGTCAAAAATATTACAGACTATGATTTCTTTAATGTAAATTGAGTAAAATTCACTTATTTTGATGTATAGTTGTATGAATTTTGACAAGCCCCTGAAGTCTTGTTATCTATGCTCCAGTCAAGATGCAAAAAATTCCCTCATGTTGTTGCTTTGTAGCCAACCCTCCCGCCTACTCTTATCCCAGCAAACACAGTTCTGTTCTCTATCCCTATGGTTCTGCCTTTTACAGACAAGATCATGAATTTTAATTACACAGCTTTTATCATGTAGAGATGATCAGTCTTTAATAAGATAAAGCAGCATTTCTCACAAGTGCTGAGTTGTCTTTGGAGGAAAAATTTTCCTTTGTAGCTCCACCAAGCTGTGATTTTCAGGTTAGGTTGAAAAAGCTTTACCGGGGATTATTCCTTAAGATAAAAGAATCCTCTAACTCTGGAATAGAAGATTTTGGGGAGCTGAAAGGAACCTTTAAAAGCTAAAGGAAACAAAGGCCAATGAGCCATTCATGCTTTAACAGAGGCCATCTACCAGTTTAGAATGAATTTTACCTTTCTTCATTTTAAAGAACAGAAAGGAAAGACTAGAGGAAATAGAATAAGAGGAAGCCCAATAAAAATACAAGTGGATATTTACTATGTGCTCACTCACTGGTTAAACAAGAGTTTAGCAAAGCATTTACTATGATGGCAAGGATTTTTCTAATTGTTTAGATGAAAGCAAAGAATTTAGAGTAACAAGATCTCTTCCCTCATGCTGTTTATACTCTGATGGAAAAACACAGACAATAAATAAGTAGGCAAATAATTTAAGTATAATTATAGGTTGTTTTATATACTATTATGTAGGTTTGGGATCCTCTAAAAGCTTACAAGTAGTTGAGGACAATTAGTTTAACTGGGGGATGAACCCAGCAACACCAGATTATTGGGGAAGCAAGTTAGGGAGCGGAAGGGAGCCAATAAAAACAATGTTATCAGGGAGCTCAATGCCTCTCGGGAACTCTGGCAGAACGTGTAGAACAGCCCTCAGATTTATTCTAATCTAAAGATGAAATAGCTAGTGTTTCTACCCACTTCCGCCTATTTTTCTTCAATTGTTTTACTCCTTGTTCTTCAGATTGAAGAATTTCTACTGATCTATCTTTCTACTAATTCATTATTTTTTTCCTGATATTTCAAACCTACCATTGAACACATTGAGCAAATTTTCATTTCAACTCCAGAATTCTATTTTTCAATTCTAGAATTCCCACTGTTTTATTTCTATTTCTCCTTTGAGTTTCCCTATTTGCTAAACCATTATAAACATTTTTTTCTTTAATTTTTCAAACATGGTGTCACTCAATACTTTAAGCATATTTATAACAATTGCTTTGATATGCTTGTCTGTTCAGTCCAATATTTGGCTTGAGGTCAGTTTCTACTGCCTTTTATTTTTTCTTAGTATCAGCCATTTATTTTACATTACTCATTCTATTTTATATTTTAGCAGTCAGCTAATGATTGGGCATATATTGTACTCAAAAGCCTCAGGCCCTATGTGTTTCTTGGGGAGCTCATTTAAACTTCAGCCAGTTTTCCAATCTGCCTTGGCTTTAACTGTATACCAGGCGCTCTCAGTTCTCCCTGCATATGTGTGGACTTTTCTATCAGTCAGGCAGGTTCAGATGGTTATGTGTGTACCTCTTATTTCTAAGCTCTCCTCATGAAACTGTCAAGTATGCCACTTGCCCCAGTTCTGACTGCAACTTCTGGCTAACAGATATGTGAGTTTCCCCTCTGTTTCCTATAATTAGCAAATTTTACTGATAACGTCACTAGTGTATAACTTTCCACTTATTGCCCCAAATAGAATACATTCCTTCTGGCAACATGACTGCTGATTTCGATGGCCAGATCTACCCTGGTAACACTACCTTCTTGCTGCCTGAGTTGGGTGGTGTTGATTAGAGTGGTACCCAGAAAGAATGCCACAGACTTTACCACTCTTCCAAAATTGCTAGCAGTTTTTATAAATGCATGCCTCTCAATTTGTTTGTTTGATTATTTCCAGAGAATATAGTATGATTTTCAACCATTTTGCCTAATTTTATACTTTTTTAATTTTCAGGAGAGAATTTGCCAACTTTCATTTTATTATATTTTTGGTTAGGAAGATTGGCCCTAAGCCAACATTTGTTGCCAATCTTCCACTTTTTTCTTGAGGAAGATTATCGTTGAGCTAACATCTGTGCCAGTCTTTTCTAGTTAGTATGTGGAACAGTGCCACAGCATGGCTTGATGAACGCATGAACCCCAGGCTGCTGAAACAGAGCACACAAACTTAACCACTATGTCACTGGGTTGGCACCTGCCAACTTTTTTAATATTACTATATATTGAGGTCTCCCTCACCCCTCCCTAGTTTTTTTATAGTAGTACTGGAAAAAAAATATGGTGGATGGGCTAAAACATATTTTTATCAGGTTTCCCACTAAAGCAAGTCATATAAATTCTCACTTTCTCAAAATTCTTGCTGTGTTTTACAAATGATGCTTACTAAAAAGTGGTCAATATAAAGTAGTGAGAACTCAAACTGTGGGAAGAAGATGTTGATGTCTTTATAACTGCATCCACACTGTCTCAATGAAAAAATCGTTTTTCTAAGTTATACAGAGAAGACAGTTGTTGCAATAGCAACTTTTCTTTATTCCAACTTATTTATTGGTAGCATGGATAAAGTAAAAATAAAAGAAAAACACAAACTCATGGCAAATACTTATTCTCATCTTTGTTTGTTTGTTTTCTGATAAAGTCCTAGTAACTTAGTGTTTTTTAATTATGTGTTCCAATTTGAGGTTTTCATTTTGCCCTGAGAATGCATACCTGTGAAATCCACCTTACAGCTCTCTTGTACTGATTCTTGGCTAGATTATATTTCTCTGAAAGCTTTTAGTTTGTAAGTTGTTTTTGAAAATAAAATGTGATTTTCATTATACTCATCCCTCATTTAAAGTCATCTTTTTTTATTGAGTCACAACTTTTACCCCGTGTGCCTTCTTTAATCCATTTTCTTTCAAACTGCAAATTTATTACTTCTTTTAAATTTATTAACTTGCCTCCAATGGCAATTTATACAAATGAAATAATTATTAGCATCTTTGAATTCAACAAAGATTATTTAGGGCAATTAAAAATCATCTGAGACTAAGAAAAGGGACATGTAATTGGGAAGCAAAGCAATCTGGCAAGGTGAATACATCTTGAAGTCTCCTGAGGCACACTAATTACAACAGGGCATGCTCTTTTCTTCGAGATGCAGGCTGAACTAAGAAAACTAACATTATATATGTATATACATATTTACATTTGTATCTGTGTATATATAGTAAACATGTATTACAAGGCTTATCAAAGAAAAAATTAAAGAGAAAACTAAGAAAACATTATATATATGTATGTACACAAGTGTGTGTGTATATATATATATGTATGTATTAGCAAGACGTCAAAAAAAGACTACAAACATTTTTTTTTAATATATTGCCAAATCTTCCTATATATTTAAACTTGCAAAAACAACAATAACATCAGGGAAAATTCCCCAAAATGGGAAAATAACAGTGAAAGGTACTTGACAAGATAAGATGGTTTACAAATGCTTAGGCTAAAATGAAAAGTAAGAGTTGGTTGTATCAATTACAACGCCCCTAAACTAACCAAAATAATACAATTGGAGAATCAAGTTTTCACAAGAGAAATGGAAACTAAAATGTGAATGTTTGGGGGACAGCGAAAAGACAAAAGTGGGTTAAAATATTAAAACTAGGATAAAAACAAAAAAACAAATTCTATAAAGTCTTCCAAACAGGGCAATACATCATTTTTCTAAAATATGTTCGGCCACAATTACCTTTGGAAGCTTCCAAAGAAACAAGTTTTTATAGACTTTTTGAGTAACCAAACCTAACATTATTATGAGTCAGGGTCTATTTCTTCCATAAGAAAAATCTCAAACCAAGATGAAAAATATTATCTCGTTAACTTTGCCCCTCATAGTTTTACCATGGTTATTTTCCACATATTTTTTAAAGTTACATTTGTAAAACGTATAACATGTCTTATTCATCTGACTCAATTAGCATGATATCATTAATGTAGTTGATCTATGAAGGAAGACAAGTTAGTCTAAATCAGGAATTAGCAAATATTTTCTGTAAGGACCAGAGAGTAAATATTTTAGATTTTGCAGGCTAAGAGGGAAAACTGAGCAGATTTACTCACTCAAAAGTTGACAGTGTTTTTTAAATTGTACATTATATATTTAAAAATGTAAAGACTATTCTTCATATACATACGCTACAAAGAGAGGTGGCAGGCCATATTTTGCTGACTCGATCTAGATCTCTTTCAAATATACTATCATAGAGGGCAAGAATGTCAATATAGTCCTGATGCAAAACAGTAAATCTGTATTGGTTTCCTGAATATGAACCCTTTCTAACACTTTTTTCCAATCAGATTACCAAAGAAGCAATCCCCAACCAGTAATTACACATCATTCATCAGAGAACATGTTAATCTGTTCTAACAAAGATATTACACCTGGCATGGCAACTGCAATTGAGACTATTTGATACAGTACAGAGTAATCTACCCTCATCCTCCAAGGTCCATCTGATTTCTGCAGGGGCTAGAATGATGTATTAAATGGAGATATAATTGAAGGTATGATGGGGACTACCATCCCTGCATCCTTTAGATCCTTAAGGATGGCACTAATCTTATCAATGCTCTTCCTTACAATATCATTGATTTATTATGTTGGCCAGGGAAAGGGGATAATTTCAGAGGTTTCCACTTGGCCTTCCCAATCATGATAGCCCATATTCCACAACAACTTAGGGTTACTCCAGGTACCAAGTGAATCAATCCCAATTATACATTCTTGGACTGGGTAAATATCACCATGTGGGGGTACAGACCTAGCGGACACTCTATAAACCTAATGTAAGCCAAGATTCCATCTATTGGCTGGACCTCACATGTTCCCATTCTAACAGGTGGCCATGACAACACTTTGGTTCTCTGGGTATCACCTTGGACCCTGTGTCTAATCATCCTTGAAATGGTTGAGTATCTCTCTTTCCCCAGTGTGTAGTTACCCAAGCTAATGGCCACAGATACCTTTGGGGAAGGGCTGAAGGAATCATCATCATTTATAATTACTGTGGTATTGCAGGTTCCTTTTTCCTGGAGATGAGGCTTCCTCTTTATTCAGTGGGTTCCAAGTGTGAAAACTATCTCAGGAAAGGAAACTAGGAAAGGGGTGGTGACACTTCATAGGGGTGACTACCCTTAGGTTCCCAGTAGTTCATCATTGCTATCTTCCCATAGTACAAGCTTAGGTGTACTCCTCTTGGCTGGCCATCACTTTTTCCCCTTGACTATTATGTTCCATCAACCATCTTCCCAAGTTTCTTTGGCCCAGGTCCCTTGGCTGGCACTCTGACTCTTTCCTTATTTACAATAATTCTGTCCATGAGTTTCAGTCAATTAAGCATTGACTCATGGCCTCTATAGGTTCCAAGTTCTATGATTCCCATTACTTTCACTGAGCCTAGTTTCTCCTCAGCCCAGGATTACGAAGAAAAGCCAACAGGGAACATTTTAGTGATGCTGAAGCCAGGCCCTCTTACCTGTTATCTATCAGCCTCGTTTTGCTCAAGTTCTAACGAACATACCAAACCTCTGCTAACTAATCAGTGTAGGTCTATACCACTAGCTATCTCTCCTCCAGTATTAGGTGTCTGGCCTGAAGTCCTGCCCATTAGAAGAATTCTTTCCTTCAGAGCCACATTCTGAATGGATCTGAACTGCAGAAGTATTTCTCTTCTGTCTGATGCTAACGTATCAGGCACACCCATGGTAAACCAGGTTTGACCTATCTTTCTATGACAAGCTGTCATAGGAAACACCTCATGATAACAGTGTAGATTGAAGGATGGTTAGAAATACAGTAGCAATAAGTATTATGGTAGATTGAGACACGTGCTCATGCCTTTTTCCACTTACAAGGAGGCCATTATTGTGTTCTCTATACAGTCATAGGCCACTTAACAAGGAGGATAGCTTCTGAGAAATATGTCATTAGGTAATTTCCTAATGACAACTCCTCTAGGTTGTGCATACATCCTAGAGTGTAATTACACAAACCCAGATGGCATAGCCTACTATATACCTAGGCTGTATGGTACTAATCTTATGGGATCACTGTCATATATGCAGTCTGTCATTGATGAAATGTCATTATGCACTGAATGACTATACATTGTTAGTAACCCAATACAAGAACCTTAGCATGAGTATCTGTCAGGGTCTAATTGGAAAACAGAAACCACTTGAGGATTAAGAGACTCATTTTAATCTAGGGAATTGGTTGTATTATAAAAACATGGAGAAGCCAAGCAGGGGACCTATGAGGATATCTGTCAATAAATCCAATTATATGAACTATCATTGAACTTAAATTTTTTATCCATTTGTAGGAATATTATGCAGGCTTATTAGAACAATTTTTAAAGTGGACTTCATGATAATATTTCAAGATTTTATAGATTTTATGCCTTGTCTCATAAAGCAATGACTTAAAAAAGCTTGATTTCTAAGTAATCCCATAGGAAAATATATTTACTTTAACATCATGTTTCTTCTTTATAGATATCCAATCCTAATTATCAGTATATATTAAGCTTTGAATAAACTTCCAAATTTACCAAATTTGACTTTCTCTGACCAAATCATTCTGAACAAAACTGGTGTCAGTTAACTAATGGAAAGAAAAAAATATAAACTATTCATTTCAAACTGCTATCTCATGTGTCTCAGTTATTTGCATACTACTTTAAATTCCAATTTAGCATCCCATTTGCAAAATTGGCTATTTGGACCTTTTTACATTCAAACCTGTTGTAAGCTATTATTAATGCATTTACAGCACACTAGCTAGCAATGGCACCTTGATAAATTGTAATCGGCATTAGCTAATTTTCTTTTGTAAGAGCTGTAACTTCGACGAACCTACGGATATTGATCATTAGCACAATGATCCATGTCACAAGCATCTCCATTTATCACGGCCTCATTTTCATTAATGACATTAGTAAACATTTTAATTCACTTCCTCAAGTCAACAGGATGTGATAGAGCTTTGTAAATAAATTCAAGGTTTGGGGGAAAGTGAAAAATATTTTACATTTACTGTAATGGTTACGCAAAAGCTTATATATTAGCTGAGGTATCATTCAAGTATAAATGTATGCTGGATATTTAAAGAAGTAATTTCAACCTTTAAAATTGATGCCCCCCTTACTGGTACCTGCTAATATGCCATAAATACTGCGCGGGTTATTTTTTCCAAATGTAAACTGATGGTAAAGCATGTGTGTCACATCTTAAAACAACCCTTTCCAATCCAGAGTGTGAATAAAGCCAGAGTGAGAAACTAACTTTTGTTTCATAGAAAGCACTTTCTCATCATGGGTAATCCAAGGATGTTCAACCACTTCAGTACACACATCACAGATGTCTGCAGAGACGGAGGCTTCTGCTGAGAGTATTCGAACAGGGAATTGCATTTCCTTTTGCCACTGAAGAGAATGGGGGAAAAGAGAACATTGTTTATGATGAAAAACAAATTAGGAGCCCACATCGAGGCACCCCTCAGAAGTACCAGTTTTATTCCTACCACAGTGCCTATTATTAAGCTGTATACTGTTAAGCAACCATTGATGAAAATACTATGCTATGACTGCCTGATAACTCGATACGATTTATATCCAAAAGGTAGCATAGTTACAGAGAGAGGCTTTAAAATGAATGTGTTTACATGCACTCACTTTTGTAGACGTCTTTATTTTAACTGTCTTCCATCTAGAATACTTATGGAAATTTAGTTCATGGTTCACTACACCTTGAAATTGCTTAAATGCCACAACTGACCTGACAGAATCCAAGATTGGAAATGCGGAAATGGAAAAGAGAAATGTATGATATATAAAGCAATATGCTGAATGTCTGACTAGAAAATTCTCTATAGCCTCCCTATTCAGCTAGCATTGGTAAAGCCAGTGCTGACAGTAGGTAATATTTATTTCTCCATGTATTTTTCAATTTGATCCCAAAATAACTGCTATTAAATTAAAATAACGACATAAGTAAACAATAAAATTTTTCCACTGTTTTTCATCCATGTAGATGTTACTACACCGGACAGGCTATGTAGAAAGACAGTTAACTGCATGGCTCCTGGAAGCAGACTGCCTGAGTTCAACTACTACTTAAATGACTTTGAGCAAGTTACTTATCCTCTATTGACTTTATTCTTCTCAATTGCAAATGGGAATAGTGATTTACTTACCTTATAGGTTTGTTATGAGGATTACATGAGTTAATATACCTGAGGACATTAAGAAATGCCTAGAACATAACAAGAACACTGAGTGTTACAAAACACTTTCTCTTCCATGAACCTCTGGGAAACTACGTGATTGAGGTTTGCTTGTGTTGATCAGAAAAAAGCAACATCTTTGATGGTGAATTCATCTGTATACACGAAGCACCTGATGTGCCATTAAATAATCATTTGGACATGGATATAGAGAGCAGCTTGGTGGTTGCCTGAGGTGGGCAATGGGGGAGAGCAAAATGGATTGAAGGGGGTCAAAAGGTACAAATTTCTACTTATAAAATGAATAAATCACGGGGATATAATGTAAAGTTTGATGACTATAGTTAATAACACTGTATTGGATATCTGAAAGTATCTAAGAGAGTGGCTCTCGAAAGTTCTCATCACCAGAAAAGAAAACCTTTGTAACTATGTATTTGATAGATGTTAACTGAACTTATTGTGGTGATCATTTTTTGCTATACAAATATTGAATCATTATGTTGTATGTCTGAAACTAACATAATGTCAATTATATAATAAAAATTTTGTTTTAAATATATTGATTCTGAGTCATTATTTTAGTAAGTTTTTGTATCCTGTTTTATTTTATTGCACTATATTTATCAATTATTTGGTATGTTATGATGTGTATGCTGTAGAAAGAGAAACATTACATATACTGGGTTTTTATATAGTGACCTTTCAGAGCGGTCTAGTGAATTACTTATTTCATAATGTGTCTTCTCTGATTCACAAAATCAAACTAAGTTTTAGATGACAAATTAGATGTAGGGAAAGTCTAGGTGTTCTAACCTTTTCATAAAATCCACAATCCTAAGTATATTCAATAATTACTGAACCACATTAGTTTGTATTTTTTTTGTAGGTTATGGACATAGTAATATAGTGATATAAACATAGAAAAAAGTTTACTTTTTTCATGAATATGCTCAATAGCTTAAAATTCAGCTTGAAAAGAATAAACACAAGCAAATCACTATAGGATTTACTAATTATCACTAAATGTGATCACTATTTCTAAAATACATTGAGCATCTCTAAATTTGGGGGTACAATGTTTTACTTTCACATATTTAGGATTTCCTGATGCTTAATTTGTTCTAGTAGGGTCTGGCAAACACAATTGACACTGGATTTCAGGTATTTTCCTGGAAAATAAAATAATTTATCTCATTAACAAGGTCATTTATTTCATCATAAAAGCCTATCAGAGAACAATAGTGAGACTCACATCTGGCTCGCTTCTAACCTCCATATGGCAACTGGGGTGACCTCACCACTTAAAACCTCATAGTGAATACCATTCACTTGAAAACATCAATTTCAGAAAACAGAATTGTACTGCCATATTTACACTGGACATTTATTTTTGGATTAGCAATATAAAATGCTATGTTAAACAAATAATGGCTTCTTAATAAAGTTGCATTTTCGCTATCTACATTTCCTTTTGCACATGAAGAGTTGTGGCTAGCCATGTGTGTGTGTGTGTGCATGTGTATGTGTGTGTATACACACTCCCAGTACATCATTTTGGCATTCTCCCTTGACATACTACACAGGATGACGGTATGACACAAGGGAGCTAAAGCATTAACTAATCCATTCTAGGTCTGCCAATTGCTCATTTAGAGAGTGGCAAACATTCTAAAAAGAAAGGTACTAAGCTTTTGTATTGTCATATTTGTAGGTATATTTCATGCAAGGAAAAATGAAATGGTTAATGATACAAGTAGACATAACATAGCAAATTCTCTAATATTGCCTATATTCTCCAAACTAAATATCTATAGCACTTTCTGAAAAATTGCTCAAGTTCTCAAAAATTCCCTATGTATTACAGCTTTTCTCAATTTGTCTTGCTACTATGTCTGCATGGCAGAGATTTTTTAATGTTTCTTTATTTTCCTCCTTCTCTTCTTTCCCTCTTCTTTCTTTCTTAAAAGAAAATGGGCTTTGTTCAGAATTTATTCTCCAGATTGTCTTCAAGATGCTTTTCCTTTGGCAAAGGACACCTCTCTACTCCTGCTCCCATTTGCCACACACACACACACACATGGCTAGCCACAACTATTCATGTGCAAAAGGAAATGTAGATAGCGACCTCACACTACGTTTAGTTTTCAATCCTCACTGAGTCAAGAGTTTGATTAAATAGAGCACTTTAAATGTGTTTACGTTTTTGCTTTCCATAGTGGTTCATAAAGCATGTAACACTGTGATAACACAAATAATACCCTCCCAAAGATGTCCACATCCTAAACCCTAGGACCTACGAATATATTGCTTTGCGTGAAGAAGAGACTTTGCAGATGAGGTTAAATTAAGGGTCTTGAGATGGAAAGATTATCCTTGATTATCTGAATGGGTCCAATGTAATCACAAAGGTCCTTATAAGAGGGAGGCAGGAGAATCAGAATCAGAAAAAGAAGATGTAAGGAAGGAAGCAAATGTTAGAGAGGAGAGAAGATGCTATGGTGCTGGCTTTGAAGATGGAGGAAGAGGTCATGAGCCAGGGAATGTAGGAGGCTTCTAAAAGCTGGGAAAGACAGGAAAAAGATTCTCCCCTACAGCTTCCAGAAGGAATACAGATCTGAGGATCCATTTTAAACTTCTGACCTCCAGAACTGTACGATAATAAATTTGCATTCCTTTACACCACAAGTTTGTGGTAACGTGTCACAGCAGCAATAGGAAAGTAATACAGACATATATGAGCACTGAACACATTCTTTCTGATTGCTTTCTCACCTCCATTTTCCCTTTTCCTTATTGTAGTCAGATGTGTATTTGCCATACATTTAATATCTTCCCACTTCCCTATCTCCTCAATCACTGACATCTCAAACAATCCTATTTTTCAGTGATTATGAAGCTCCTCCAACTCTACGATTTCTTTTATTTACTTATAGGTGGTGGAGAGTTGAGAAATGCCAGAAGAATGCTGAAGATTGCTAACAAGATAAAAACTAACAATAAATTGTAAAAATATATAAACTAGCAAAAGTGTGTGCATGTGTGTGTGTGTGTGTGTTCCATAGCTTTGATTAAAGGGGCAGGTGGCACATGTACCAACACTTCCTTAAAAGGCATAATCATTAGTCATATTTTCTGATTTTGATATGCTGTATAGAAGCAGGTACTATCCAATTGTTAAATTTGATTACTATGATAAAATTCTGAATCTAAAAGAGGGACTTGATATTTATTACAGTATCTAATAATATATACAATAATAATTGTACTAATAATAGCATTTTGAAATAAATACTGAGTATATACTCCATGCCAGTGATTTTCATATATTATCTCATTTAATTCTCAGCATAATTGTCTAAGACAGGCACTATTAGTGACTTTTATAAAAGAGAGAACTGAAGCACAGTAACTTGCCTAAAGTCTAATTCATTTATATTTTGAATGTCTTTGCTACCTAGATGAAAATTTGTCACAAGTATGTTCACAGGCCACTTACATTACTTCTGAAAGACTATTAACATATCTAACTCTTAACCAAATTTAAGAGCTGTTAATTTAAAATTCTCATTTTTTTTAAAGTAATGGGTTTAGAAGTATTTAACCTATGAAATAATTGTCTATTTTAACAATCTCTTTTATTTCCAATGACAAAGTTGTTTTCAATTTGACAAAATATATCATGTTCTTTATTGTCAGCAAATGACATTTAACAGAACGTGATAAAAGATGAAATTGACATAGCCTAGGGGAAAGGGGAGGGAAATGAATTATTTAAACATGCTTCTAAGTAAAAATAAATAAACAAACAGCTAAATATTTTATTTTGAAACAAGTTTTATCTAAATCACAGTAGCTTACTATTATTTTATGATTGATTTATGATATGATATAATTGATGATGAAGCTGTCTATATTATGGCTGAAGAGAAACACATCAGACTACAGTAAGTGTGGGAATCCACTTAGATGCGTCACCTCCTGCAGGCTCCTACCCCCGCTTTGCCTGTTCATTGACATTACCTATAGTCGCTGCCAAGCAAGTGCATTTCCACAGGGAATTTGTCATCTGTTTTTGTTAATGTTTTGCCTGCTGCTTTTACTGGGTTGGCAGCCATGCTAGACACTGACTTCCAGTTATTTTTTTTAAGACAACTGAAAAAAAAAAAGTTGTAAACTGTCAGTTCTCATCCATCATGGTATTATCATGAACCACTCCGGCCATGGACCTCATCTAATCCATTCTCCAGCCTTAAAAAAGAATTATATTAAAAAAAAAAAAAAAAAAAGGGGCTGGCCCCGTGGCCGAGTGGTTAAGTTCGTGCGCTCCGCTGCAGGCGGCCCAGTGTTTCGTTAGTTCGAATCCTGGGCGCGGACATGGCACTGCTCATCAGACCATGCTGAGGCAGCGTCCCACATGCCACAACTAGAAGAACCCACAACGAGGAATACACAACTATGTACCGGGGGGCTTTGGGGAGAAAAAGGAAAAAATAAAATCTTTAAAAAAAAAAAGCAGCCCAAGATCTGTGGGATATTTAATCTGTTTCAAAAGCCTCAGGGAAAGACTATGGAGATGTTTGGCATTCCTTTAAATGCCATATGGCAATTTGGTTGGTTGATTATTTTATGATGTTAGTAAATATTCATTATTTGTATTGGCTTTAGTCAGTATGATCAAAATAGGTAGGATGAGAAGGATAAATTATACATAAAAAAGAGCTAATTAGCACAATTGTGAAGACAATTAGATTTTGAAGTAAAATCATGGTTTTGAAGTAAAATCATGCGACAGTTTAAGAAAGATACTGTGCTTCATCAGAGACAGCTAGAAAGGAAACTGGAGGATGCGAGTTGCCAAGGCCAAACACCAGTTAGTTTCAAACATAACTGTGAAAACTACTACACAGTACAATTTATCCATGGGTTCTAATAGGATAAACAGAATTTAGTCAAACTATGTTATAATCTTTAAAATAAAAAGTACAAGTGCCCTAACTCATTGACTAATAAATCTTTACTCCTATAAACACTTCAATACATGCTTGCCTCTACAGAAACTGGAGTCATGCTGCCATACTGTGGTTAGTGTTAGAATTATGCAATCGTACATATGTAGTATTATGTGGTCAAACTGCCGGTAATAGACTACCTAGATAGCTCCAATTCTTTAACCATCCCTTTACCTACATCCTTTCGCCTGTGACTTTGATGTCCCTCCCACTAAGTGGATGGAGTATGCTTCTCCACACCTTGACTTTGAGTTCAACCCTATGACTTGCTGTGGCTAATGGAATGCTATCAGGTAGCAAAAATGTGTTTGCAACGGGGCGTGCCCCTTGCAACTCTTGACATCTTCATAAGAAGACCTTCTCCAGATAGCTTCTGCTCCTCAACCAGGACCACAGAATGAGCACATGCAGAATATATGAGAGAGGACATCTGAGAGCCAACTTCAGAGAAACCCCATCCAGATCCATGCTTTGAAGCAGAGCCATCTAGCCATGTCTGTCTGATCCCTGCTAATCCACAAACTCATAAACTAAATAAATGGATGTGATTGAAATTTTATAGTTTGCATTGGGACATTATTGTGGCAATGGATAATTGATATACTGTCTTTCCATGATTTCCATTTATTACCTGAGTAGCTATAATCTTCATATCTAGTTTGCACTTGCTAAGTATTTGTTGAATAGATGACTGACTGAACTAAAATATTACAAACTCCTGGAGTAGTAGTGTGTGTTCTTCTAGAAGAAAATTTCTAGTTATGATTTAGAAATAACATTAGAACAAGATTAAAACTGTTGATTTTTCTGTGTTCTGCTTAAATTATTAATGACAACTTATACTCATGTCTATGTTCTAGAAAAACTGTATAAGTATGTATAGTCGGGGTACTGTGTTTACTCGAAAAATTCGTTTTGTTTCGCTGCTTGCAATTTGATTTACAGTTAGTTTCATTTGTTCTTTTTCATACTTGATTTTAGAGTGTGCATTTTGGGGCCTGTTTAAGAAGTCATTTACTGAGCTCTCAGGGATACTGCCCTGTGTTATCTTCCAGGAGTCATATTGATTTGCTTTCACATTTTGATCAGCAGTCCTCTTGAAGTTGATTTTTTTTCAGTTGATTTTTGAGAGCAGCTTTAAGGTAGAGGTCAAATGTAATGCTTGTTTCCAAATAGCCCCAGCATGAATTATTTAAAAGACCATATTTTCCACTGCTCAGAAATGTCACCTCTGCTTTAAACTGGTGTCTTATATGCAGGTATCTAGCTTGGGATTCTCTATGCTCTTTAATGGATTTATTTGCTTATATTTGAGCCAGTAAGACTCTTATTTACTGTATATTTATGATTTGTTTTTATACAGATGCTTTCAGGAAACAGGACAAATTTATTATGAAAAACTGTTAACAAAGGGGCTAAAAAGATTCCAAGGGGTCCAGAAATATCAAAATTCAGAAAGTACTTACAACTCGTAGGTTAAATGAGTGTGAAAAAAAGAAGCCAGTGGAAGATAATGGTAGGCTGTGAGTTGACCACTGACCCCCGCTGGTCCTCGAGAGCTGCTGCAGTGAGTGCTGACGAGCCTCCTGGACTCCATTCATGCACTGCCAAGTGGGAAAAAAGGAAAAAAACAAAACCACTACCACCACCACCTGGCAGGGAAGCGCATTCTCCTGTTCTGGGCTTGCAGTGTCTCTTCAGCACCTACCATCATCAAAGGCTAACATCAAGCCAGCCGGCAAAGGAGCAACATTTACAGACTCCAACCCCAGTACCACAAATCAGGGATGGGTGGATCTGGAGTTGAGGGACAGTAAACTGATAATGGGCACAGTCCTGACAGCTGGTGGGGTGATTCCTCCAGACTTGTTTTAGATGTATTTGGACTTTCACATTTTCATATGCATTTTCAATCTGATTGCTAATGTTCAAATTTCTAAAAACTTTTTAATTTTAATTAAGAACTCTTTGTAAATATTGATCAAATTGGAGAGAAGTGAAATGTTTACAAATTTGAATCTTTTAATTCATGAACATGATAATTCCCTCCTTTACTCATCTTTGATTTCTCTCAAATTATACACTTTTGTTTACAGAAACATTTTATATCTTTCATTAGATTTATTTTTATAGTTATTTTAATTATAATTTTTTAAAACTATTTTTATAATTATTAATTCTGATGTTTTATAATTAAAATCTGAGATTGTTTTTTGTATATACAACTTAATATGGCAACCTGTTTAATCAACTTAGTTGATCTGAAGAATCTTTTCTAGTTGTTAAGTTCACAGCCATATCACCTAGAGATGATGGCAGTTCTACTCTTTCTATTCGTTAGTTGTCATTATATATTTTTGTTGCTTATTGTACCAGCTAGGAATGGTACAGTGTTAAGTGTAGGTGGTGACAGTAGATAGCATGTATCTTGTTCCTTATCTCAGCTTTCAATATTTCAAAATTAACTATGATTTCTTGTAATTGAATCTTTTACCAGATTAACAAATTTACTTTCTACTCCAGATTTGCTAAAGACTTTTACCCCAAACAGTACTGAATTTGATTAGTTTTCTTGACGTTAAAATGGTCATCCTTTTTATCATTTAATATAGTCAATTAAATAGATTTATTTTCAAATATTAAATAAGCCTTCTATTTCTTGAATACTGTCAACTTGATAGTAATTATTTACCTTATATACAGATAGGCAAAATTTACCAAGAAATCATTTAAGTTTTTTTTTAACTCTAAATATATGAATGAGATTGGCCTGTTCTTGGTATTTTATATTAATTTTCATTGAGATAAATATATTCAGTAAAGTGGAGAGTTCTTAATTGAATAGTCTGATGAGTTTTGACAAACGTATATACCTGGGTACTCTAAACACCAACCAAGACATAGAAAGTTTCCTTACTAATCTTTTATGACAATGCTCCCCACTCCACCCAGAAGTAATCACTATTTTGATTTTTATACCATTGATCAGTTTTCTAAGTTCTTTATTTTTATATAAGTGTAATAATAACATATCTTCTTTTATATCTGCCTTGTTTCACTCAGGTGATTGTCTTAATAGAGTTGCATGTTTGCACACATTAATTGTTCATTCTTTTATTGCTGAACGGCATCCCATTGCGTGAATCTAACAGAATTTGTTTATCCATTATCCTGTAGGGTTGGTTGTTTAGCTACCTACCTATCGCATTATGAATAAAATATGAATGGACATTACTATACAAATCTTTCATGAAAATCTATTTTAATTGAGCCATAGGTCAGCAATTGTCAGTGGAATTTTTTATCTTAAGGAAGAACACCTACCTTTGTTTAAAAGAAATTGTTTATCTATGTGTCAACATGATAGTAGTATTTTATACTACCAACTGCAACGTATGACAGATATATTTATTTAGCATCGTCTGTAATATTTACTGCTATTTGACTTTTCAATTTTAACCAAGGTAGGGTATGTGTAGTGGTATTTCATTGAGGTTTTAATTCGCTTTTTCTGATGACTAACAATATTAAACATCATCTTATATTGTTTCACATCCATATGTCCTTGTAGAAATTCCACGTTCAAGTCCTTTTCTCATTTTAACTGAACTATTTTTATTTTTATTATTGATTTGTAGCAATATTTTTGTCTCAATTTGATTACGTTTCCAAATATATTGTAAACTCTTTCTCCCAGTCTGTGACTTGACTTCTCATTTTTTTTAACAGCATCTTTTGATGAACAGAAATTTATAAGTTTTATGAAGTCCAGGAATGAATTTTAACTAATTTATTTTCCTTCAATCTACACATCTCTTCTACTCCTCCATCATAAATACACTCTCCTATCTTTTCTTTCAAGATCTTTGAAGTTTTATCTTTTATACAGTTTACGTTTCTTTTGCTTGGGGTTCTTTGAGGTTCTTGGACCTGTATCTTTATAGTTTTCATCAAATTTGGAGAATTTGTAATGATTAGTCCGTCAAATAATGTTTATCTGCCCCCTCAAAAAATTTTGGTGACTTCAATTACACATATATTAAACTGCTTACAACTGTCACACAGCTTACTGTGATCTTTTTCCAGTATTTTTTTCTTTGTGTGATTCATTTTGAATAGTTGCGCTAGCTGTGTTTTCAAGTTCACTAATATTTTCTTCTGCAATGTTTACTCTGGTATTAATTTCATACAGTATATTTTATACCTTAAGCATTATAGTTCTCATCTCTAGAGTTTGTCTTTTTTACATCTTCCATTAATCTCCTGAAAATAATCTTTTTTCTAGATCAGAGTTCAAGAAACTAGTCCATAGACTGAACACAGCCTGCAGCCTCTTTTTTAAAGAAAGTTTTGTTGGAACACAGCCATATTTATTTGTTTACATATTGTCTATAGTTGCTTTCATGCTCCAACAAGAAATCGGAATAGTTGTGATAGAGACTGGCCCACAAAGGTTTAATTATTTTAAATCTGGTTCTTCACAGAAAAGATTTGCTGATCTCTGCGTTTGATCCTTGAACATATGGAATACAGTCTTGACAACCATTTCAACATCCCCTTCTACCAATTCTAAACTTGTGTCATTTCTAGTGTGGTTTTTACTGATTAATTCTTCTTCTTTTTATGGTTCAAACTGTCTTGCATCTTTGCATGCATGACAATTATTGAAGGAATGCTACACATTAAGGCTTGACTTAGTTTGGTGTGGGTTATTTTTGAATTCTTATACATATTTTTGAGATCTGTTCTGAGAAACAGTTTAGTCATGAACAGTTTTATTTCTTTAGGTTTGTTTCTTTTAACCTTTGCTTTGTAGAGGAAAGCATCATTAAATCTAGGTCTACTTAGGGCAAACTTTTCTGAGTGCTCCATCTGATGCTTCGAACATGAGAATTTCCATTCTGGCTGGCGGAAATGGGAACTCTCTCTATTCCTCTTGAGAACACCATGTATTTTTCCTATTCTTTCTAACGGTCGCTTGGTTTTAGACTTCCACTAATACACTGAGAAGTTGGTTGTTCTTTTGAAGATAATATACCTTTGTTCTGGCTGCTTTTAAGATAGCCCTTCTTCTTTTAATCAGAAGTTTAATCAAAATGCGTAGGGTGTTCTTTTGCAGATCAGATTCCTGTGTTCTTGTGATTCTAAAATCTTGTGGTTTGATGTCATTTATTGGATCCAGAAAATCCCAGCTATTATCACTTTGAATATTCTTATTTCCTTTGTAACAAGATTCTTAATACTCTTTGTGACAGGGACACCCTTGACAGTCTTATGAATCTCTAAACCCCTTCTCTGATTAATCTTTTAAAATCTTGCATTGTAAGTTACACAGAGTTATAAAGCAAATTATTTACATTGAAAGTTATCAACATATTAACAAAATCACGATATATTAATAATTACTACTAATATCTAAAAACTACTCTAAATAAACTAATTATGAGCATCAATATTGTCAAGAGATATCTTCAACAACAATAATAATATGAACATATCTGTGTTTTCTATTGGTGGCAAATCTCAGGCAAATAATATTGTTGAGTATACCAATTTTCTTTTTTTAAGATTGGCACCTGAACTAACAACTGTTGCCAATCATTTTTTTTTCTTTTCTGCTTTTTCTCCCCAAATCCCCCCCCCAACACATAGTTGTATATTTTAGTTGTGGGTCCTCCTAGTTGTGGCATGTGGGATGCTGCATCAGCATGGCTTGATGAGTGGTGCCATGTCCACGCCCAGGATCCGAACTGGTGAAATCCCGGGCCACCGAAGCAGAGCACACGAACTTAACCACTCGGCCATGGGGCCGGCCCCCCACCTATAGTTTTAATGGAAGAAACTTTGACATTTGAGGTAGAGATTAGCGAAAACAAATATGTAATTTTTTCCCATCTCTATTAGTTTCCTAGGTAGAGCTGCCATAATGAAATACCACAGACTACATGGTTTAGAACAACATAAATTTATTGTCTCATGGTTTTGGAAGCCAGAAATCCTAAGATGTCAGCAGAGCCACGCCACAGGTGCTAGGGAAGGGTCTGTTTCAAACTTCCCTCCTAGCTTCTGGTAGCCTCAGGCATTCCTTGGCTTGGAGATGGATGTCCAAATTTAACCTTTTTATGATGACAACAATCATACCGGATTAGGCGCATACCTCCTCCAGTGTGGGCATACCTCACTTCACCTTAACTAATTATGTCTGCAATGACCCTATTGCCAAATAAGGTCACATTCTCAAGTACTGCAGTTAGAACTTCAGCATATGGATATTGAGGGGATATAATTCAACCCACACCACCACCCAAATTCACTGACCCCACGTAAAGAACCCCTGTTCTCGGGAGGATTTACATTTGATTGCACCATGAATATGCTCTGACAATGTATATCACCTCAACACACTTTTGTGAACTGAGTTATTTTTTCTTTCTTTCTTTTTTAGGTGAGGAAGATTGGCCCCGAGCTAACATCCATGCCAATCTTCCTCTATTTTGTTTGTGAGATGCTGCCACAGCATGGCTCGATGAGTGGTGTGTAGGTCTATGACTGGGATCTGAACCCACAAACCCCAGGCCACCGAAGCACAGTGCATGAACTTAACCACTATACCACCAGGCCAGTCTTGTGCAGTGAGTTATTTTAAAGTTGGGCTTCGTTCAATCTCTATGAGAGTTGGTTTAATTCACTGTCTCCTTTCTCTTTGATGTAAACTGTCAGGAATCCAAACCAAATCCCGGGGTTTTATGAAGGCAACCATTTCTTCTGCAGTCCATTTCATGTACTCCTAATTCTTAGGGGAATTAAGAATCAAAGAAAAATCTTAACCTCTCAGCTTCCTCTTCTGGATGTAGTAGGTGATTCTAAGGAAACAGAAATGCTGAATGTTGGTCTTTCCTTTCAGTTTTCCACTTGATCTTGGCCCGTAAGTCTTCACTGCCTTAATGTCTCTTATCCAACTATGATATTTTTCTTTTGTTTCTAGAAAAAGAAATCCTCTCATAGCTATCTGTTAAAGCTGGATATAAACATCCCCGTACAAAGTAACTGTTTTCATTGTTGGCCATTATGCTCTATTTTTTAACACCTCCTCTGTTTTTTATCTTACGGGTTCTTTACAACTGATCAAATTTTTCTTACTCAGATGTCTACCAGGAAATGAAGCGTCAAAGTGTGGACAACAGGATCAGATCACATGCGCTATTTATCCTACCTTTGACCTGTCTTTTTTATTTTTCCTTTACTTCTATCTTCTTTGCCATTTTTCAGTTTTCTTCTGTTCATTTTTTCCTTATTAATTGTATATATTTTGCAAAATTGTTGTCAAGAAATACATTCAATAAAAATATATTTCATTAACATTTTATAGTTTTATCACTTTCATATTATCACATTTTCTACATAAATATTTATTTACATATTCATTAACAAATTCTCTATATTTGAGCATTTACCAGGTAAACTCATTAAGTTCATTCTTTTGTTAATATACATGTATTAACTGGTTACCAAGTGTTAGATTAATTTAAACACTAAATTTCATTTTAATATATTCATGATTTAATATTTTATAGAAGAAATATACAGCATTTCAAAAAGACTATTATTAGAGGCAATTTTTAAATAGACACATTTTTTAGATAATTGCTATAGTAGTCACTGCATTCACATTTCAGTAACAGAGATCTAGCATCTAGCAATATATACGATAGGAAATATGCTTAGCTTTTTAAAGAAAAAAATTGTTTCAACTGGAAAACAGTTGCATAGCTTTGTGCTTCTTACGTATAGAAATATGTGTAAGACAATACAAGAAGAGGGAAAGAATACAGCTAGAAAAGAGAGGAAATATAACTTTAGCTTCATCTTGGCAGGTTTTCTTTCATGACATTCAGAAGATAGCTGGCATGATAACATAGACACATATAGTACATAGAAAAGTTAAGCTGTGCAAAGAAAGCCCATGGCAATCAGTGGAATATCACGGACTAGTTAGATCATTTGAAGACCTTCTGATGACAAAGATGCCTGCAGTTTCAGAACCTGGATATGCTGGAGAAGGAATTCTAACTCCAAGGTGAGGTTTGATGGTCAATTTAAAAAAATGATTTTCTCAAATTTGTGAGTTGAAATGTGTGAGAGTTTTAATAGCTAATGGAGGGAATAAAAATTTTGAAAGCTGTCAATTTCTATCTAGGCATTTACTCTTAAAAATCTCACTTATGCATTATTTATTTTGAATGCCTTTTTGATCATTTGGTTTGAACTATCATTGTCAACCTCCTCCCTCTGCCTCTCCTCCTTTCAAAAAAAAAGAAAACTCTTACTTTGTTTATCAATGTTCAATGATACACAGGAAGAGAGCAAATGACACAATGAATACTCATGTATCTATCAAGTATATCAGTAATTATCAAGATTCTGCCAGTCTTCTTTTATTTATATCGCTATGCTATGCTGTTTTTTCTAAGAACTTCAAAGCAATTTTTCAGAAATCATATTATTTTACCTAAAAATGTTTTGAATGTATTTTTAATAGGGAAACAGTTTTTTATTTCCATGAGGGTTTCATGGTATATAAGTATGTCAAAACTAATCAATTTGCATACCGCATGTGAAATTTGTTTCATGGTAATACCACAATAAAGCTGTAAAGAATAAACTGCACACATTTTGCTACATTTGTATCTAGGTATTGTATACATTTTATTGCTGTTATAAAAAATAAATACAAGTGCTATTTAATTTTTAATTCTTTTTTGCTAGTATACAAAACATATGCTTTATTTTTATATCAACCCCACAACCATGCTATTCTTTAATGATTTTTAACAGTTTATCTCTTGATTGTTCTGCAATTCTTGTGTATACTGATAGCTTTAATTTTTTCTCTAATATTTACATATATTATCCTTTTTAATTTGCCTTAATCCATTGGGTAGGATTTCCAATACAATATTGAACATAAGTAACAGTAGAAAACTTTTACATTTTCCTAGATTCAGTGGGAAAGACTCAATTTTTCACCACGTTATTGGTCGCAGGTTTTTCCTAGATGTACTTTATGAGACCGAAAACAAATTTTGTCCTGTTCCCAGTTTGTTTATAGTTTTTTGAAAATTTTTTTAGTTTATGTGGTTTTTAAAAATGTGTTGAATTTAGTCAAAAAATTTTTCCTCATCTATTGAAAAGATTATGTTTTTCTTCTTTGTTCTCTTGAAGTTGTGGATAAAATCTACTGGCTTTTTAATGTTAAACAAATGAGGCATCCCAAAAACAGACCTTCTTTTATCATAATGTATAATTCTTTTTATATACTAATGGATCCAATTTACTTTCGCATCTGTATTTGTGAGAGATATTGGCTGCTTTTGGGTTGGTTGTTCATTTGTTTTTCTGGTACTGCCCTTTTCAAGTATTGATATTAAAAATGAGTTTGGAAGTGTTCTATTTTTTTTCTATCCTATAGAGTATTTGTATATGATTTGTATTTTTTTGTTAAATATACGCAAAATTTGAACAGTGAAGCTATTTAGGACTGGAGTTTTCTTTGTGAGAAATTTTATTACAGATTTAACTTATTTTATAGAGACAGGACATTTAGTACTTTTCTCTTTATTCTCTTTTCAGCTTTTCATGTATTTTTCAAGATCTTGATCAATTTCACAAACCAAGTCATTTCATGTACATTTAGCATTTTTACTCAATATATCATCTTCTTTAATTTACCATTTTGATATTACGAAATATCTGCTTATCTTTCCTTATACTTTATACCTTCAATTTACTTTGTCTGATATTAATATAGCTATCATTGCTATCTCTGGTTACCATTGGCAGGTATATACGTTTTCATCTATTGCTTTCAATTTTCTTGTGTTCTTATACTTAAAGAGCTTATCTTATAAAAGAAATTGTGAAGCTGAAGGAGTTGGTACCTTAATGATTGAGTAAAAGGTAGGAAATATTTATGAATTTTGTTTTTTAATTCTTAGTAACATTTTTTTCCCTGGAGATACAGGTATTTTTTTCTTTATCTTTAAAGTCTACTAATTTTACCATGGCAAATCTCCAAGGTGGCCACTGTAGGCCAATATACTAAGTTATATAGCAGGCCTTTTCAATATGAAAACGTAGGTCTTTTAATTCTGGAATGGCCTCTTGGAGTATGGTTTGTAATATTAAATTTGTTTCATTATTTTGTTTTTTTTCTTTATAGGGACTCAATTTACATATATGGACTTTCCTTGCCTATCTTCCATATTTCCTCTACCCTTCTAGGTTATTCTGGCTGGAATTAAATGGACATAAGACAGAATAATAGGAGAAAATCAAAGTTTAATAACATTCATACATGGAATAAACCCAGGAAAACTGAGTAACTCGCCAAAATGGCCAAAGCCACCACTTTAAATACCACCTTCAGTTAAAGACAAAGGAGGATTTGGGGGTAGTGGTTTGGGACTTCAAAAGGGATGAAATCAATTCACATGGAGATGGAAAAACAAATGTTTGGTAAACAAATGTTTGTCATGCCTTCCAGGGATAATGGGGCATGGAAAGGATTTTGATCAAATAGGCCTTGCTAGTTTCCACCCTGTCTACCACACCTAGTTTGGATTATACTACAGTTATCTATGGTGATAGTTCCTTCCTGAAACAGGGCTTCTATCTTAAATTCTTTTAGGCAGTTAGGGGGAAGGTCAAAGTTTCTTCCTGCATCTTTTGTTCTTAAAAATAATCAAGCCAAAGAGACACGTTTTGTGCCAAATTGTGCTTTCCTACAAGTCTTTATTTTCTATTTCTTGTTTGTGCTCCTGCCTTTACTGAATGACCTTTCCTATGCTTTCAGTTGAATCTAAGCTATTTGCATATGTGTGTATGTGTTCTGTAATTTAGAATTCAGTTGTGAAATGATTTTGTATTTTTTCCAATGTCTTTCATGAGTCTGACAACTCATTTTTTAGTTTATTTTTTGTTTCTTTAAATTACTTTATTGAAGTCATTGTGTAAATGTCAGGTGTACATCATTAATTTCAGTTTCTGTATAGACTGCGTTGTGTTTACCAACAGTCCAGTTTTTATCCATCGCCATACATATGTACCCCTTTACCCCTTTCTCCCTTTCCTCCACCCCCTTCTCTGGTAACCACAATCTGTTCTCCTTATATATGTGTTTGTCTATTGTTCACATATGAATGAAATCATACAGTATTTGTCTTTCTCTGACTTATTTCACTTAGCATAATACCCTCAAGATCCATCCATGCTGTCACAAAGGACATAATTTTCTCATTTTTATTACTGAGTAGTATCCCATTGTATATGTATACCACATCTTCTTTATCCTTTCATCTGCTGATGAGCACTTGGGTTGCTTCCACATCGTGGCTATTATGAATAATGGTTTGATGAACATAGGGGTACATATACCATTTTGAATTATTGATTTCATGTTCTTTGGATAGTGGAATAGCTGGATATGATATTCCTATTTTTAATTGTTTGAAAGTGGAATAGCTGGATATGATATTCCTATTTTTAATTGTTTGAGAAGTCTCCATACTGTTTCTCATAGTAGCTGCACCATTTTGCATTCCCACCAGCAGTTTTTGAGGGTCTCCCTTCTCCACATCCTCTATTTCTTATTTTACTTTATTATTCATGATCTGAGTTTTTGAATGTCTTATTTGAAGCAGTTTCTTTTAAGGTATACATAAATGATTGTTTATGGATGTTTAACACAGATTGATATGTCTCCTGATGGTTTGGCTTGGTTTTGTCTTTTTAGAAGAAGAAGTCATTAACTAAAATCTTGTAATTCTCATTTCCCATTTTCTCCTTGTTGTGGTTTATGTGTTTTGCAAGCAGCTTTCTATACATTGGGAGATGTCTCATATTTTACAGAATCAGCACCAATACCAAGTAGGGATGACAAGTTTGGGTTGCTTATTAAATTGTTTAGTTCAAGTTTGCCCTCTCTTGTTGTTACAGAGAAGTGCAGTTTCTATAATGGCAGCTTTATTTTGCGGGGGGACATCATCATATCTTCTACTTCTTTGATTTTTCTTCTTCTCCTCCTTTTTCTCTACAAAACTTTTTCTCCTCTTGCTTCCTTCCCTTGCATTGACATTAATCATCAGAGGAATTCCTCCAAAGTTCCCTCCCTTTTGCCCCATAAGTGATGAATTTCTAAGTCTGTCCTCGCATCCAAGGTTCTTTTTTGATTTCAGGGCTCAGATCTATTTTCAATAGTCCCTACTTAGCATAGGACTTGCTCTTTCTGATGGTATATTTATCTCTGTCCCAACAACATTTTGCACCCAGAAGTTAGCTTCTTTAGTTCAGGATATTTATTTGTCTACTTACATGTAAATAAAAGTGTTGGTGTGTGTTAATATTAGCTCTCCTAGGATGAATTATGTGTGGTTTTATTTGTTCAATTTGTTGATCTGTATACTTTTCGGAAAATGTGTGAAAAGACGTGGATTTAGGGAATATTCATTTTTCCTTCACAAACAGAATTCTCTGAAACTTTCTTTTAAATGAAATAGAGTGAAATAAAGCAAAATGGAATAGAACAGAAATAGAATAGACTGAATTACATTCACATATAAAGTATATGGTACGTGCATATGTTTGCACATGAGCAAATATATGTATTTATTTATTATATATAATCTTTAATTATTGAATTTTGATAAATACTCTCATTGTGGGTTGTGGTTAAAAGAAAAAGTAGAAAAGATAAAAGCACTGCAGGATGTTTGGGACTATTTTGGCCAAACCACGAAGAAAGAATTTCTGATGGAGAGAGGTAAAACGAGACGAATTTGGGTATACAGCAGAGAGAAGCATTTTGCACTAACAAGGGTAAGCTGTCCAAATGCTGCACACTGAGGTAATATGTCAAAAGAGTCGCCCTTCTTTAAACAAGATCTTGAACGTCAAATTCAACTAAATTTGATCTTCATAAAAACTCTAGAGACTGCACGATCATCAAATAAAAACAACAGTCTTAGACTGCGTTAATAATCTCATTTTACTTTGAATATAATAAGATCTGATTTTCTTTCATCAAAATAACAGAGTTTGTCCCATATGACCAGAAAAACCTTTACATACCCTGAAATTTTCCATATGCAAAGCTTTCCTTACTCTATTTTTTTGATTGTTGTTTTTATTCAGTTCCACGATCCTAAATAACCATAATTAACTTGCATATGTGAAGGCATTTAAATTATACAAGCCCTCATAGAAAGGAGAAATTCATACAGTTGAAAGTCATACAAAACGTCTTTACTGTATAATTTTACTCTTTATTGTCTAAATAATAGGGTGCAAATAACATAGAATTCAAAAAATAAAGTTTCTTAATTAGACCTAATGGACAGCTAATCCATAGTTCAGTGTTTTCTGGTGTTTCTTAATATAACCTGCCATATTATGAAAGTTAGAATGTAAGTATACATTTTTGAAAAAATCAAACTTCCTAGCTGAGAAAATTCTCTCACTACTTTGTCATATTATTTAGGGGCCTGTGAGATTCTGATCCTAGGATGCAGCAAAGCTATAATAACGACAATTCCTTGAACTTTTTGCATGCATCGTGTACTATGTTACACATGAGTAATCTGTTCTGATTTAATTCCTATCACAATCCTCAGAGGTATCATTGTCCCCATTTTATATGTGAAGTAACTGAGATTTCAAGGTGTTAAATTATTTGCTCAAAGCTACACAGCTTGGGAGATGAAAACAAACTCAGTCTCAAGCTTCCTGCTGCCCTTCTTTTCAGGCTGGCGCTCACTCGATTCCTCTACCCCAAACTGCAACCACGTGTGTTCCCCACACAGAATGAGCCCCAACTTCATCTTCGTGCTCCTGATGATAAATTTTCAGAAAAGAATGCACTCCATATAATAAATCCCACTGGTTCATTTTAAGTATATTCACTGCCTTTAAGGAAGGGGGTCACTTAAGATCCATTTTTATTAAGCATAAATTCAGCCATACTGTGAAAACCTGATCTTTTGGATGAAAAGTAGATAACTGTGCCAGAGTGACCGTTCTTTCAAGCAGTCATTTGTGTCACCCTGACGATGTAAGCTTTGTAGTACGCTCTTACGGTACCTAATTACTCAATCCATGCCAGAAAAGAAAAAAAACATGTTTTCAAAATAAAATAGAGAGCCTTAACTGAGAAGGAAAGGGGTGGGTAACCGATGTATTTTTGAAAGAGAGCAGTCTGAATTTTGTACCCATATTCTTGTGAGATGTATCACAAAATCACTATATGATGAAACGAAATATTCAAGAAGCTCAATGAGCCCCAAGGAGAAAAACAACCATACCAAGGCACATTACAGTCATGCATCACATCCTGAGAAATGCATCATTAGGCGATTTCATCCTTGTGTGAACATCATGAACATAACATCATACACAAACCGAGATGTTATGGCCTATTACACACCCAGGCTATATGGTACTGATCTTATGGGACCACCTTCATATATGCAGTCTGTTGTTGACCAAAACATCGTTCTGTTGCACATGACTGCAAAATCAAATTGCTGAAAACCATAACAAAGAAAAAATCTTTAAAGCAGCCAGATAAGAAAATTTCATTACAAACAGAGGAATAAAGATAAATGACTTCCTATCTGAAACAATGGGAACCGACAACAGTGGGAAGTGAACCCATAACCCTTCTCTACACTATGTTCTAACCAAGTTAGCTAATCAACCATGTCAGTATCACTAAAATATCTAGACTTGTCTTAAAGTTACTTGATTCTGTTCTCATAGTTAAGAATTAAAGATACAAATCTGAAATGCAATAAGCTGCAGAGGAGCAGGCTTGGGTCTCAATGGATCCAAAAAAGTGATATATTTTTTCATCAACTCATGTTTATATTTCATTATTTCTATAAGCATCTAATAAGGTAGTATCATTATTTTTTTTAATGATAAAGAAACCAAAACCCAAGAATGTAACAAAACTTGACAACAAGGTAAAGAAAAAACATTGCAGAAGTTAGATATACTAATTATAGAACATTTAGAAAATGCAGAATAGTCTAAAGAAATAATACTTAAAATATTCAGTTCTATCACCCAGAAGTAAATGCCACTATTAATTTTCTGCCTGTTTTCCTCCAAACTTCTTTAAAATATGGTTGAATTGAATTTATGTATCTGTAAGATAATACAACTCTGACATTTATAATATAAATCAGAGTTAATGCTATTATGTTTCTCACACAATAGATTTTCTTCTAATTTTCTAAAGCAAATGTTTACTGACCTATAACAAAGCATATTGTTTAATGTTCAGGACAACTATATATTCATTGCAATAAGTGACTTGTGAAATTAAAATAAAAACTATATAGCTTATAAATGGAAAAAAAATGAAATCAAACCCAAAGCTCTTTGATTCCACATCCTGTGAGCATAATCATTACATTATACTTTCCTCTAACTAAACTGTACCTGGAAGACACTGTTCGTGACCCTTGGAACAGCAGCAAACACGACTAATCTTACCAGCGATGTAAGTGTCAGGGATGACTAAAAGCAAACTGAAAGTAGTTTAATTTCTTATAAGTAAAAGTAAAGACCTTATATAAGTTTTCTCTTTTTTTCCTCATTCCTTTTCTCTGTCTTAACTACTACTTTCAAGTAAAATGGATACTGTTACCTCTGGAGAATTCAGGAAGTTTGCTTTTTAAACTAGCAACACAGAAATTTTGTGAGGCTCAAAGAGTCAGCTAATTCATAACTGAACAAAGAGCAAAAAGTATATATTCTTCTCTATTTTCTGTCATTGTTTGAGCACATTTGTCCAGTATCAGCTAGTGCCAACGCTGATTAATAGGTATAGTTAAATTATTGTGATATTTACCTGCCAAAGGAAAAGAAGCAAGCTGTACTTTGATGTTTGACTTTTTTCTATAGCAAGAGTAAAAAAAAATTCTCTCTTCAACTTTCACAAATGTAGAAATGGATTTCCACATGGAGATGAATTTTACAAATGTGGAGAATAGTATTTGTTCCAATTTTAAAATGCATACCGTGCATTTTCAAATTATTTTCACTGGCTCTTTCTTGCATGCTTTTGAGGTAGATAACTTGTTCTAATTTTGCTGGTATATATTCAAATTCATATGCAGAATTTCTTTTGTGAAGTCATCCAGAGGATACAGGCTAGAACAATGTGTTCAACTGAACAATATTATCTCTACTTCACAGATGACAGAACTGAGACACAAAAGTAAAATGACATGTTCAATGCCACAGAATGAGTCACTGGCAAAATCGGGATTAGAACTCACTGTCCATGATTTCCAAGACTGAATGTTGGCAGAACTTCTGCCACATGTGACTAGAGATATTTGTTCTGTAAACTCCAAAACAAACATAAATTTATTTATAATATTGGTGCAGAAATAAGAAAAATTTCTATTTAGAAATAAACACAATATATAGATTTTTATCATGGTAGAAATGGATTTGAATGCAACATGTGACCCACGGTGTATCCAATTTGGGTAAAAGCAAAGTGTACTATAATTCAAAATGTATCTATATTACAAATTCACCTTTCCATTTAATGAAAGTATAAACTTTGGACCATATTCCTAATGTTCAATGTTTCAGATCTAAAAGTGATAATTTCATATAATTCCATCTTATATATGAATAGATACAAATATAATTATGTAAATAGTTTATTTTCTCCTGAAAATAAGTCTTAAATTCATAGCTTCCACGTTAATCCCCAAACTTGGTTCCCCAAATGCTAACGACTGTGAATCTCATTTACATAATATTTCACGGTCTGAGCTTGCGACAGCGCAGGGAGACTTCAAATTCCTCTAAACTACTACTGTCCTAAGACACTGGTTCTCAGAATGATTCTGGGACCCTTGGGAGTTCTGGGGATCTTTTATAGGGTTAATGTGGTCAAAGATATTTTCCTACTACTAAGACATTTATGCGCTTTTTACCCTCTCTCATGCGTGTCTCTAGAGGCTGTATCACATTCAATGACATTATTGCTTTGAAGACTAATGTAATGAGTGCTTGTGAATTTTCATACCTTAATTTTTTTTCAGTTTCAATTTCTAATATGCTAAATAGCAATTATTTGGATGGCTATGGATATATATATATATATAATCAATTAAATGGATATGGCTACATTAAAAAAAAAAAAACTCTTTGAAGTACTTGATAATTTTAAGACTGGAACCCAAGCTTTAGACCAAAAAGATTGGGGACTACAGTTCAAAGGAAATCAGAAATTAGCAATGGAGACAGATGCACAAACAAATAATCGCAGGCAACTATAATGCATGCTAATACAGCATTATATAGAGAATTCAGTGGAGATACTGAACGGGACTAATTCTTCTGAAAACTAGGGAAATTTCTAAAAAGAAGTAACACTTGACCTGGACCAATTTGGCTATTGAGAGTGTGTGGGCGCTAGCCTCGAGGGAATCCATTGTGTTAATGTGATCATTTATGTGATCAGAGCTGACATGGCAAGGTTTGGGAATTTGTAACAGTAAGGTCAAGTTTTGATGTGGCAACTCCCCGAGTGCGGTGGCTTCCTAGGTACTGCAACAATGGCAGTGCAGAGCCAGAAGTTATAAAAGCTTCCCATTATAGAAGATGACTTCCTAATTTTAAAAGAGGAAACAACTCCCTGGCGGCCATTTTTGAGGTGTAGCTCTGAGAATTGTTCTGGAAAATTCCTTTAGGTTTACAAAAGTTTTCAAATAATTCTGTAAGCCATTTGATAACATGAAATAAATCCATTTCCTTATAAACTAGTCACAAAATATGTTTGTGTTCGTCTGAACTCTAACCAGTAAGTTGTGTCTTTCCAGTCAGGAGAAAAAGGTGTTTCCATGGCAGGAAGGACTAAAATTCATTAAGAAAACGTTGTGTCCAGGGAATGGTGAAAAATCTAGTCAAACTAACACTTAGCAAGCACGGCTGTAACTGACAGGAAATGATATAGAAATGTGGGTAAGGTACAGAGTGTGTAAGACCTTAAATGTCAAATTGAATAATTTATACATTATCCTTTGGGGCATGTGTTCTTATATCTACCTACAAGTTTTTTAAAATATAGATTCCCATGCCTCACTCCAGATATGCCTAATCGCAGGAATGTGTATTTTATCAGAGCTTCCCAGATAGTGATTAGCCAGGTTTCTGACCTAGACTCAAACAATGAGAAAATGGTTGAAGGCAGGGAACTGAAGCGATCAGATACGTGCAGTAGAAAGAATTCTCTGTGTTTGCTACTGTTAATTGATTGTGAGACAGAATAATAGGAAATAGTGAAAATATTCAAGAATCTGTCAATAACATAGATTATAAAACAATAACTGGGGAAAGATAAATTATCGATTCAAGAAGTATTTTATGTGACCCTCTTTTTTCATGCATGTCTCCCTAACTAGAATATATTTTCCTTGCATATACCAATTGTAATAAAATATTTCAAAAGTGCTCTCTTATCTCAGTTTTGAGACCATATTTAAAAAACTCTCAATTCCTCTTTACAGGAAGTTTGCTAAATGCACATCCCAACCGTCTACCTTATCGGGCTCTAACACTTCTGGGTTACAACATACATACACAACTTTCAGAGCTCGACCACAAACAACTAGAGACAGCCTATTCTTCCTTGGGCCTGTGTACTCATTCAAAATACCCAATCCACAAGAAGCCCTCCAAATCCAGCTAACCGTACCCCACTTGCCATGCAGAAGCAGCTGCCTACAGTTCCAGCTAGTTGGTACCCTTTGCCCAGGTGCAACTCCTCAGGTGGCTCTGCTCTGCAGTCTTCTCTTGTTGGAAGCTGTAAGGGATGAAGAGTTCTGTCTTTCCTCTATTCGGGAGGCACTGCACTGTGTCCCACCATCATCAGAACCTAAGTCATATTAAAATGGTAAAACATCTTCATAATAACATAAATCTTTCCTTTTTTTTTTTTTATTCTGCATGCACTCTTAGGAATAGCAGAATACATGGAAAGGCTCAATAATTTACTCTTTATATTAAACTAAAAGTGTATCTTTTTCACAAATTCTAATTCACAGGTAGCTAATTGCATCATCTACTGAATTTAGAACCAATAAATATAGATCTGTCAGATAAAAGAAAGCTTTCCTGGATAGAGGAAGAGTCAGTGAGATGCTGACTCTCTATATTGAAGTTTTAAGACAATCCTCAACTCTCTTTGCGTTTGAACATCTGTTTGTTCTGATTTTGAATTTTTCTTTTAATGTTATATTTCCTAAAATTATTGCACCCATCTCCATCCTCACTGACACTCTCAAACTCCCTTTGCCTGCCCTCCTTTTTCCAGTGCATGACAATGACTATCTCCTAACATGCAATACAATTAACATATGTGTCACGCATGTTCTTCACTGTCTGTCTCTTCTCTCCTCACTGGAATTTAAGCTCCACCAGGGCTGTGAACCTTGTGTTATGATCACTGATGGAGCAAAGGATAAAGATCAGTGCTTGTCACACAATATGCGCAGAATATTTTTTTAAATGAATAGATAATTGAAAGAATCTGTACAAGGGGGAATTATTATCTTTCCTCCAGGGTTTAATATTGTTATTCATATCAGAGATAACACACATACTGTGTTTGGCACATGACAGGCCATTGGAACATGTAAGGGATTATTCCTACAAATGAAAGTGTTTAAAAACAAAAAACAGGGGCCAGCCCGGTGGAGCAGTAGTTAAGCTCACATATTCAGCTTTGGTGGCCCGGGGTTTGCTGGTTCAGATCCCGGGTGCAGACATGGCACTGCTTGGCAAGCCATGCTGTGGTAGGCGTCCCACATATAAAGTAGGGGAAGATGGGCATGGATGTTAGCTCAGGGCCAGTCTTCCTTAGCAAAAAGAGGAAGATTGGCAGTAGTTAACTCAGGGCTGATCTTCCTCAAAAAAAAAAAATTTAAAAAAAAAAACAAAAAACAGAATTGCTGACATAATAGTTTTTTTCTCTGATGAATGACTAATAAAATCTCTGTGGGTTGGATAAAGCCTTTGGCTTGGCAAAATATAAAGATATCACCTCTAAATATGATGTTTATAGAATTAGAAAAAAATGGTGACCAGAAGCTAAAAACATAAATCCCAAATAATATCAGAAATTTAAAATTATCACGAGAAGGAATGGGATGTTTCAAATTGAAAAAAAAAATGGTCACTCCTCCTGTTTATAGGTTTCTCAAGATCATATGCGTGGATCATATATGTATGATAAATAAAAACATCAAATAAGTATGTACATATATAATTACATGTCTATGTTTACTGTACCCATAAATGTTTATTTTGGGGGTACTGTCATCTGCAAACAGACAGTTTTATTTCTTCTTCCTCCATCTTTACATCTTTTATTTCTTTTTATTGTCTTATTGCACTAGCTAACACTTCCAGTATGATGTCGAGTAGGAGAGGTGATAGAGGACATCCTTGCTTATTTTCATCCTTAGTGGGAAATCATCCAGTTTCTCACCATTAAGCATAATGAGACCTGTAGGCTTTTCCCAGATGTTTTTTAATCAAGTTAAGGAAGTTTCTTCTATTCCTGGTTTCTGAGAGTTTTTATCATTTAATGGGTGTTGGATATTGTCCAATGCTTTGTCGCCATCATTTTAATAGGATTATGTCATTTTTCCTGTTTATTCTGTTTATATAGTGAATTTTACTAATTGATTTTCAAAACTGAATCAGTCTTGCATACTTAGAATAAATCCCATTTTATTATGATATAACTTTTTTATATTTTTAAATTTTATTTGCTGTTATATGTATTGTGTTTTTTATGCAGAAACAATTTATTCTGTAGTAATAAATAACTGATAGAATTATAAAATACTTTTTGCTGCTATTATAAATGGTGTATAATACTAAATAATTATGTTAAGTTAATGCTGTCCTACAAATTGGATTTTGTATATTGATTCTATATCTAGTCAAATTCCTAAATTACCTAAAATTATTGTGCTTTTCTATGTATTTGAGCATTTCTCCTATGAAAAAAGATGGTATTGTAACGTTTTTTCTAATCCTTTTAACTCCTAATTTTTGTCTTCTTTTATTGCACTGTATAAAACACATATTGGTCATTATATTGACCTGCCCTACTCCTGTATGTTTTTGATGATCTGGGAGCTGGCCTGTATTTGGCTAAATTAAATCTCTGGGAATTCTAAGGGATATGGATCTAGAATGATAAATCCAAGCAAATTTTTTATTTGCTTCTTCCAGGCACCAAAGGGCAATACCAACCTTGAAACACATTAAGTTTTCGGCCTGGATTTTTTTCTTTCAAGAGAATGAACAAGCAAAATCAGCAAGAACAAACCACTGATTACAAATTCTCACAGGATACTATTATTGTTTCCGATGAGCAGGTGAAGAAACAGATTCCTCATGGAGACCTTTGCAGGAAGGGAGGAGACCTTTGCAGGAAGGCAAATTTTCCCACATCAATCCTCTCAGTGAGAGCACAGCACCCTTGGGTGTCCCACGTATGGGAAAGTGTTTCTTTACAGCTCAAACCTGCTTAGGTGTGAAGCTGATATCCCAATTCCCAGTGGTTATTATTCTCACAAAGGGTGATTTGGCATTTGTGTTGAACAAGTTCTTATTGCTATATTTTATACTTCAATTAACCTTTAAAAAGAACGTCTCTGTGTTCTCTGATTGACTTGTGATCAATGTTCTCCTTGCATTTACATTAAAAATAAATGTTTATTGAATTCTGACTATGTGTAGAATATGTCAGGTGAATTGAAATGAAACACAGATGCTGACTGTCCTGTAGCTTACAATCTATTTAGTGTTATGCACTCTTCACGTCTAAAGCAATACTACAAAGTCACATATCAAAAGATGCATAGTGAAAACAAATGTATCTAATAGCCTATTAAAATACGGCAGGAAAAAAGTGAAGGTATAATCAAAGTGGGATGCAATGAATTAGGGACAACTATTTAGTGAAACAAGAGATCAAACTTGTTTTAAAAGAAGATAATGAATATAAGCTGATATTTTTTTTAAAAAAAGAAAATTTTCCAGAATCCTCAACTGAAAATGTGGTTGTTAAAACGCTGTTTTCCCAACACCTCCAGCTAGCGTAAAGATGCCTGGTTGCTCACAGAAGAGATTCTGCTTCATCCCATTGCTTTCTTAATATACTTTGCTATATTTGTTTTACCATTTTATCTCATTTGCTGGGTTCTGTGATTATTTACTTCTGAAATTACTTCAAACATATGAACACAAAAAATGATTGATTTAAAACATGGAATTTGGCAAGTGATTGCACATAATGTGCTCTAATTACTTGCAGTGGAGCTTTGATCCTATGAATTTTTCATAAGGATTAAAAAGTGCATAGTAAGTAATTAATTGGTGATTTTTTCTTCATTTAAACAGTGAATATGTTTGTAACTTACAGATGAAGACAATTCTTCTGGTTGACTGAAATTATAATACATTGTCAAATGGTATGTAAACGTATCGTTAAAGCTATTAGGACCTCCTAAATAAATCGTGAATTTACTTCAAATGACTATAATTATTTTTACCAATGGGCTGTTAAAAATCCTAATGAGTGGGCCGGCCTGGTGGTGTAGCAGTTAAGTCTGTGCACTCTGCTTCAGCGGCCCAGGGTTCACCGGTTCAGATCCCAGACGGAGACATACATATCAAGCCATGCTGTGGCAGCAACCCCACATAAAAAATAGAGGAAGATGGGCACGGATGTTAGCTCAGGGCCAATCTTCCTCAGCAAAAAGAGGAGGAGTGGCAGTAGATGTTAGCTCAGGGCTTATCTTTCTCACAAAAAAAAAAAAAAACCTAATAAGACTGAAAATTTTCTATTCTATATGCACATATTCTAAATTTCCCCCCAAATATATGTAGTTTTAAGAACAATATGGAATGGTAAGCACTAGACAACTAAAATCAAGGTTCTCTTTGGTCCAAAACTATAATTCATTTTTTTTCATCTCATATCTTAAAGAAACTTTAACTACATTTCAACTACTTTCAAGGAAATTCTTGATAATTTATTGATATATTAGAGGTATCAAATTGAGAGAAACTGAAAGAGAAGAAAAGGGGGGAGGAGGAGGGAGAGGAGGGAGACGAACGGACAAGAAATTGCCGTGACCAATAATACATGCTCAATTCATAACAGAGGTACTACTTGCTTTTTAACAATATAATTAAAAATTATAATTCTTTTCTCAATATAAACGTTGCATTTATTACTTTTACTTTGAACCAGGTTATGACTTTTAGGCATAACTCACTTACTTTAGAGCCTAGTATACCGAACAAGTCAATATGTGAAGTCCACATACACCCAGACACAAAAGGAGTATTTGCTTAGCATTAGAGGCAGTTTAAATTACGAATAATCCGATTAAATACACACCCAGTTGTTAACTGTTCCATTCAGCTAGATCAGTCTCCTAGGGATGTCATAACAAATTCCCACAAACTGGGTGGGTTAAAACAAGAGAAATACATTCTCTCATGGTTCTGGAGGCCAGAAGTCCGAAATGGAGACGCTGGCAAGGCCCAGCTCCCTCTGAAGGCTCTGGGAAGTAATAAAGGAGTCCCTGATCTAAATCAAGTTCACAGTCCAGCATGGCAATTTCCACTAAGTTTTAAGGCCTGAGTATAATTCTCTGTGGCTTGATCTGCCCTCTGGGCCCGTGGAAGTCCTGCGGGCCCTACCTCTGGGCTGTCTTGGGCCCTGACTCTGGCCTCTGAGTCTGCATCTGAGCTGTGACACAAACGTCATTCTTTCTTTTTCTTGAAAAGTAGTGCCTGTTTGTAACTGAATAGTTCTTAGTCCATTTCCTACCTACGGAATCCCAGATGTCTGACAGCTTCGCTTCATTTTGCCCTGTGTCTGTCCCCTTCAGTCCCAGCTGGAAGTGTGTCTGCTGATACAACATTCTCAAAACTCCTGTTGGTCTTCTGTAGATGTCAAGGGGATGGATGTCAATACACAACAGAGTTCTCCACAGATCCTCCCTGGATAACCCCATCTCTATTCCTGGCTTCTCCTGAGATGGCTGATTGGATCCAGGAAACAGGACTAATCTGTTTAGCACAAGATTGTCCAGCCACACCCTTGGCCTTGTTTCCAGAGTACACTCTCTGGAAAGACTGAGAATTTCTCAAATCATCAAATGCTGGTTCTTTTATGCTTAACTGTTCCTTCCTCCATTTATCTATTTCCTCTCACATTTTACTATAAGCATCAAGAAGAAATCAGGCTGCAGCTTCCACACTTTGCTTGAAATCTCCTGAGCTAAATACCCAAATGCAATGCTTACAAGTTCTACTTTACACACAACAAAATACAATTCAGCCAGGATTTTTGCCACTTCATAACAAGGATCATCTTCCCTCCAGTGTCCAAAAACATGATATACAATTGCTACTTCTTATTTCCTTTAATTTCATATTTCCACCAACATTCTGTTCTTGATAATATAATGTGTTCTCTAATACAACAGAAGCTTTCTCAACTATCCTCTTCACTTCCTTCTGAGTCTTCAAAAGAATTACTTCTAATACTTATATTTTTATTCAGGGAAATTTAGACTTTTTCTATGATGTGTAACAAACTTCTTCCAGCTTCTACTCATTACCCAATTCCAAAGATACACACATGAAATCAACTGACTGTTCATGTTAATTACATTTACAAGATACCTTCACAGCAACACCTAGATTAGTGTTTGATTAAATAACTGGGTACTACATACAGTCTAGCCAAGTCAAGACATAAAATTAAACATCATGCTGACCATGCCAAAAAAATAAAATACATATTCTGCTATTGTGCAATCTTATCACTTAGTTAATCCAGGAATTTCTTCTAAGAAAGGAATGATATTAAATATGACCCTGTCTCCATCAATCCACTTTCATGCCTTCAGCAAAAATATCCCTCCCATCTCATCTCTACTCTATGTAATGTATTCTTTGTGTTGCCAGTATATCTCCTAAGTAACTATGATTTTGACCAGAACTGACATTTGCTATTACCTACCTATTTATGTGAATAATAAATTAATAAGTGGAGGCCAATATTTGGAACCAATTGTAACGCCAAAACTAGCAATTACAAAAAAATGCTTCTAATTTCAAATTAAGAGAGAATAATATTCCCGAAAATACTTAGGAGAATGTATGACTTTGTTTGCTAAGGTGTTTTAATAGCATATACTAAGTAGAGAGGTTAGAAAATAAAGAAATATAAAAGGTAAATAAATTCTATATAACCAATAAATTGAAACACAAAAGAAGAAAAGAAACTAGTCAGAAGTTGAAATTCACAGTAAGTTCCAGTGAGACAATTGGGGAAGTGATATACTAGGGAGATGAGATTATTTAAGAGTAGAACCACTTGAGAGAAAAGCAACATAAATGCTGAACAGAAAAGGAGCAGCTACCTAAAAGAGTAAAAGAGAATTAAGTATAGAAGTAGAAGGTGATTAGATGGGTAACTGCTAAATTTGGGGGAGAGTGATTTAGCTGGGGAGGAACAATAGGAAGTTAATGGAAACTTGCAGGAGAAAAATACAAAATAAGTGAGCTGAAAGAATCAGATGAGCAAAGACCCATCAAGTCACTATATTATTTCCCTAGGAATCAATGTAAAGTGTTTTGAGCTGCACTCAAGGAGATTCATATGAACAAATTGGCCATTTCTGCAGCCTGCCCTGTCAAAACTGGCCAGTTATAAACTCAGAGTATGAAAAATTGTTAAGTCTGCTTCCAAAATTTTGTCTGACAGAGATTTATTATTGGTTCAGAGCCCACAATGGCACATTAATCCCTAAGTATCTGCAATCATTCAGTCCATTATTGCAGTTGACAATTATTGAATTAAATGCCCTATGATCAACAGCAAGACTTACTAGTAACATTCAACTATTTTATTAAGCCCAACCCAGTCTGTTCCTATAGTTAGAGCCTGGTTTGGATATAGCCCGAACTCATAATAAATCATCATATTTATCACCTCAAGAATAGTAAGGCACAATAGTAGCCTTAGTTAAGTAACTTCGTCCTTCTCTGGAATTCCATATTTAAAAGGAATTGGCATTAGCATGTGTATTAGTCAGCTGGGGCTGTCATAGCAGAATATCACTGACTAGGTGGCATAAACAACAGAAATTGAGTTTCTCACAGTTCTGGAGGCTGGATATCCCAGACCAAACTGCCATCAGGGTTGGTTTCTGGTGAGCCCTCTCTTCCTGGCTTACAGACAACCACCTTCCCACTGTGTCCTCCTATGGCCTTTCCTCTATGTGCATATACTTCTGGTGTCTCTTCCTCTTCTTATAAGGCCCTGGGGCCTACTGGATCAGGGCCCCACCCTTATGACCTCATTTAACCTTAAAGGACTTCTTAAAGGCCTTATCTCCAAATACAGTCTTGTTGCAGATTAGGGCTTTACCATATTAATTTGGAGGGGGATACATTTCAGTCCATAACAACACGAATAGCATAAAATAAGAGAGAGTGAATTTTTTATGTTAATAGCACGTCTGTTTAGTTGTGATAATAAAGCTCTTTACATTAGCAGCAATATTAGTCTCTTGCTGGCAGTCAGTATCAACAACAGATTTTTTCCTCCAGCAAATGGATCTTTTCTTCTAAAGTCTTCCTGTAAATCTGTGGATTGTTAAGCAAATCTCCCTCTGTTATAAACATTATGCAAAAAAATTTCATACTAAATGAAATTACACTCTAGCTGCTAGAAGTGCCATCACCAAAATTATCTGAGAAATCTAAGCATAATTTCACCATACAAAACAATTCCAATAGGATAACTTTTCTTTCTTGTATTTAAGCTTATAATTCTTTTAACTTTTTGCAAAGATGCCCATTTACTTACCGAAAGGAATTATATGTTTAATATGTTGGCATAATAATTCATGAAAACAAAAAGAGCAGAGTGAACTTTTTGTAATATTTGGAGTCCTTTCTCTAGCATTAATTCTTCCTTTTACTTCTGGAATCCGAAGTTTGGGTTGTAAGATATAACTATGCGAATGACATTGCATGGCTTCAGTGGGGCTTTTGAACGCTTTCCCAAGTGCAATTTAAGCCTGAGGCATCCATCGCCTCAGAGGTACAATCAAATTTGAATGTGGACTCCTGGAAGGGGGATGTCAGGAAATCCAATAGGGTTTATAGTATAAATGGTTTGTGAAGCAGCAGGAGAAAAGAGCTGCTGAATCGCCTGGAGGCTCAATGAAGGCTAAGTATTTTCATTTCCAGAAGGATATCCTGAGACTAAAGCTCTCATCAGTATATTAAAACAGCCACATTCTTCTACTTTTCTTCCCCACATTCTTAATCTGCACCAGAGAAGCAATAATAAATAATTCTTAGAAGCATGGAGCTTATGGAGAAATCTGTCGGGAGCTTATTTTTAGAACATCTAGGCATTGTTTTCCTGGGTATGAAATATGCAAAAATCATTCTGCAGGGCAAACTATTAAGGATTCATATATATTATCTTACTAATGCTGGACTGCTCACTATAATATCCTCCAAAATCTATCTTTTATACCTAATTTAAATTCTGCAACTTTCCTTTCTATTAGATCAATATCCCTGAGTGCAGAAACCTGTGGATAGCACCTGTTACAAAGCTTTTTTCCATCAGATAAACCGGATGGAACACGTATTTCAAGTCTCCAGTTCTACTGAACCCAGCTATGTATGCATCTTTCACAAAAGTCTTGGAATGTCTTTTTGCACAAGGAAACAAATACTTATGTTACTATTCTAAGAAAAGAAGACTCCTATTTGAGGTCCCTAATTATGTTGTATAAGCCAGAGAAAAAGTCTTTTATGACTAGCAAAAGGACACTGTGGCTAAACCTCCTTCTGTATTGCAATTTGGATACCAGAACATAAGAAATTCTGCTATCAGGGTTTACTGACTTCTTCCCTCATACCATGAAAAGGGCACCGAACAAGCTTGGGAACTAAGGAAATTTCTGTTTTATCCCTACATCCTTACTGTCCTTAGTAAGACTTAAGGATATCTGAGTAATTGGGGTTCCCACTACTGGGCATGTTCAGATTAAAGAAGTTTGGGTCTTTATATGCCTTAGACACTAATTTAAAACATGGTATCAAGACTTTGGAGCCACCAGAAGTAGGAATGATATTTTATGGAAGAAATATTTAGTGATAAAATCAGATGATAAATTCTAGTCCGTTGATTGATTCCTATATTTATTCATAATAATTACTTAGTATCTCTACATGTCAGGCAGTATTCTAGATACTGGGGATACAGAATTTAAAAAAGCCCTGTCCTTATGGAGCTTAGAATCTCACAAGAGGAGGCATACTAAATAGATATGTTACACGCACTGGGGAAATATAATTTAAAAAAAAATCTTCTCCTAACCCAGAAAACTTCTCACAAAGGCAGAAGAGCAAGAAAACAATTTTGTTCTGTACCACATGTAATCTGCTAAACACTGCAAAGACAGAAAGAAATGTCACCCATTTATAAGACAAGCAGATACAACCCATTACACATATATTCTGCAGATAAACATCACTGGACCTCAGGTATGATGATCTGACAGCACTTGTCGTTATGCATGGTTCCTTCTAAATTCACTTGGTAATTGGAATGGTGGACTTCTGATTTTGCTAACTGGCTTTATCCAAAGGAAAAATAAACTTCTCATATCTTTATAACAAGAGGTAGTTTTGCAAGTTGGAGGGAGGCGCTTACCTAAGTTTGGCTCCTACCCTTGCACAAAAAAATGAGAAATAGGGTCATTATCTTCCTTGATGATTACATACCAGGGCTTGCTCCCAAGTCCTTGAGAAGGACATTCCTGGGTCTTAAAGCTAGCAAGAAGTTGTTTTGCTTTTTAACAAATTTACACACATTTTAAAGGACAAAAAGAACTTAAAATTACAAGTTTTCTAAAATAAATGTTCTAAGAAAAGTGAGTGGAGAAAGTCTTTTATTTTCAACCAGGAGAATTAAGCTTCTTATTTTTAATTTGCATTTGCCCTTATAATCTCTTTCCGGTGTTACTATAAAATAGTAGCATTACAGTTTTCCAGTTATCTCCATTGCTATTTTTACCTTTCTCTGGGCAAGCTACAGACATCTAAATATCCAGCAAGTCCAAAGAAATTAAAGAAACACTTTCTTTGAAGTTTATGATAAAACAATCTCTTGTTATCTATTTTACTCTTTAGCTTTTTTTTTCTGGAGTAACCAAGAGATTTATAGTTTTCTCCCCCTCTCCTTGAGAAGACTTTGAGGTTAAGGGAAAAAGCTCTGCCCCAAAGGAAATTTTGTTAATGTTATCTATGTTGTACCAGTGCCTTGGAATTGAAAGAAAGACATTGCCTCTTCAGATATTGAAACTCTTTCTAGCTCTCTCTTTCTTTCCATGGAGAGAAAAGTACTGGACTAGGGTACTGCAATAATGTCCAAAGGCAAAAAAAGAAAAAAGGAAGAAAACAGCACCATCTGTTTCTCAATGGAATTTCCAGTTGTCATTTCCACTCATAGCAATTAGCTGGAAATACCATCTAAATAAGAATATGGTAAGATACAGACCTCAGTCCTTCTGGTAGAAAAATTTTCAAGTCTTAGAATTCATTTAGAGAACTAAAGCCTTCTATTATTTATCAAATGATCCATGTTCCAAATGTCTGTGGTTATAGGAAGTACATTTAAGGGAAGGAAAAGGGAAATAATCATGAGATAAAATGCATAGTAAAAACAGCTATCTTTCTAATCTTAACTATTTGAAGGATTATTAGCAAAATTAATCAAAACACTTTGCCACACTGGCTCAGTGTTGTACTATTTGGAGTACTCTGGAAAGTCTATGGAATATTCTTGAATTTTCAGCACAATTCATCTGCTACCTCTTAGCTCATATGTCTTAGCATCTCCATGATTTTACTCCCTCTGCTCCAGCCACACCCACCTCCTCCCCATTCCTGTAATTCAGTGGTTACTCTCCAGACCCAGAGCTCTTGTCCTGCTTTTCTCTTTGCCTGGAAGATACAACTTTCCCCCCAACTCCAGATACCCATTCACAGAGCTCACTCTTCTGCTTCCATTAGGTTTCCCCTTGTAAGTAATTTTACCGTAGAGGTTTGATCTGAATGCCCTGTTTAAGTAACACCTTCTCCTTTACTACTAGAACTTCTCCCATCTCATTTGCCCCGCCTTGTATTTCCCCTAGCACTTGGACAACACCTGACATGTGTAAGGGCAAACCTGACATGTGTGAAGTACACACTGAGTCACACCCTCCTTTGTAACCTCTACTGAACTCTCTTCTATTCAGAAGTGTTATACAATTTTCTCAGTAGATCTGGATCTAAAGTCGTCTTCCCTTCTTCTCACGTTATTACATATTTGTATTTCCCAGGCCATTGTGTGCATATTTATCCCATAGCATTGTCTACCTTCAATCTTTTACTATAATGTTGAGCTATGTACAAAAGTTTCTACTACAAGAATTATAGGCATTTGAACGCAAAGACTATGTTTGTCTCTCTTGAAACCCTAAAAGTTCAGTTGCTTACAAATTGCCTGGTACATAAGATGTATCAAATCATTAGCTGATAAATGTTAATATATGTTCAAATACATCTAAATATTAAAATCTATAATTTTATATAACTTTGAATTATTTAATAATAAAGCCAGTTTTTAAAATATTGCAGAATGAATTAATAAACTTTCCCAGGAGACTTCTGGAATTTGGCTCATGGAATTGTCTTATCCCAATGATAAATTGGGCTTACAAACCTATTCTTAAAGTCATTTGAGAACATAGAGGTGTCCAGATTCTTCTTATGTAACACTGTATAGACAGACTCTTCCTTCGTTTTCTAAGGATAATGGACCTATTATTCTGCTTCTAAATAAGGGGCCCTTCTGAAGAAGAGCCAATTTTCTATACATTGTCCTTTCTCGTTTGAGATTATTCTGTATACCTGCAGGATTTGTTACTGCTAATACTGTTTCCTTTTTCTGCCTTTAGACACTGTCATGGTAACTTGGACCAACACCTTTTACTCCATGGAAAGAAAGAGAGAGATCCAAAGAGATTCAATATCTAAACAGGCAATATCTTTCTTTCAATTCCAAGACACTGTTACAACGTAGATAACAATGATAAAATTGTTTGGGGGGATAACTTTTTTCTTAACCCCAAAGTCTTCTCTGGGAGGAGAGAAAGCTATAAATCACTTGTTTACTCTAGAAAGAACTACACTAAAATAATTAAATAACAAAAGATGCACTTTATGCCAAACTCTATATGTGGTATCTCTGAAACAATTAAATAAAATAAAAAGACGAATCATTCTTTTCAATCCACGCAGTATTAAAAGAAACCTCCCCCCAAATTGGATCACTTCATGTAAAAAATACACACATAAAATATTTTAAAAACTTAAAACTCCTATATCATTTATTACAGGATATCTGGATAGTTTAGTATTTTATACGGTAAAAACGAGGGATATTTTCTTTATGTCAACTAAAGACGATAAATTGAGTCATGGTCTCATTATTAAAATCAGTCAAGTCTCTTTGGAATTTTTTTCTTCTCATCATATGTTATATATGACAGTTATGTTAAAACCCCAAAATGAATGAATGGATAGATCCACAGAGATGTCAAGCATGGTGCATAAATTTATGTATACTTATTCAAATATTCTGAAAATATGCTACACGCTGCAAATAGTTTTAAGTCTAGCAGAGGGGACCTGTTACCTGATTATTAAAAATAGATCTGGTTTCTTTCAGCAATGTCTTAAGGGATTATGTTCACTCCTGCATGCAATGGAAATAGCACAGTGTAGCAGAAGAGCTCCACTGTGGAAGTCTACGACTTCTATAGGGGAGGAAGAAATATTCTTTTACCTTCTAGGTTTTTCTAGTTGACATTAAATTAACATTAAATTGACATGAGACAGAATAACAGGAGAAAATCAAATTTAATAACATGTATACACAGGAGAAACCTAGGAAAACTGAGTAACTCACCAAAATGAACGAAGCCACCACCTTAAATTACCATCTTTAGCTAAAGACAAAGGAGGATGTTGAGGGTGGTGGTTTGGGACTTCAAAGGAGTGGAAAGTAATTTACATGGAGATGGAAAAGCAAATGTTTGGTAAATAAATGTTTGCCATGCCTTGCAGAGGCAATGGGACGTGTTGAGGACTTTGATCAAATGGGCCTTGCTAGGTTCCTCCCTGTCTACCACACCTAGTTCAAGTTATACTATAGTTATCTATGCTGATAGTTCCTTCCTGAAACAAATTTAAATTAAATTCTTTCAGGCAGTTAAGGGGAAGGTCAAAGTTTCTGTCTGAGTCTTTTGTTCGTAAATATAATCAAGCCAAAGACACATTTTGGGGTGGCAAATTCTGATCCTCCAAGCTTCTCTCTAGTCAAGGTCCTATCCAGTCACTGATAATTGACCTGTGGCCAAACAGTCATTCTTCCTGAGATTCCAAGTGTTTTTTTAATCAGGAATTAAACAGTATGTCAAATGAATACCAAAAGACATGTAATGGTAAAGCACAATTAAATATAAGAATTTGTTTTCAGTCTCTCCATAGTGATTGGTTACCCAAATCTATATACTAATGTAGAAGCTGAACAGAATTAAAATTACTCTCCAAAAACCTCTCAGATTCAGTCCTCAAACCGAGTTGCACTCCAAAGCAAAATAGTTTTTATCCCCAGATGCAAAAGGAATTCCTTGTTCATAAGAGTAAAAGAGAGCTGGCAGACAATCTGTTATTTAGGCTTTCAGCAGAGAGAAAACCCCATTTTATTAGATTCTATTATGTGGAATTCATTTCTATTAGAGATCGAATTCAGCATGTCCTCAGTACTCTGGCACATTCTACTTGACATATCTTGTGAATATTAAAGGATGCATTTTCATAAGTGGGTTGTCTTAGTCCAACTGGGCTGCTTTAACAAAACGCCACAGAGTGGGTAGCTTAGAAACAACAGAAACTTATTGCTCAGAGTTCTGAAGGCTGAAAATCTGAGATCATAGTGCCAGCATGGTTGGCGTGGGCCCTCTTCTAGGTGGCAGAAATCTCATTGAATCCTCACGTGATGAGAGGAACTGTGGATCTCCCTGGAGCCTCTCTTATAATGTATTAATTCCATTCACAAAGGTTCCACACTAATGACTTAGCTCCTTCCAAAAGCCCCACATCCTAATATCACCACCTTTGAGCGCTAAGATTTTAATGCATGAATTTGCAGGGGACACAAACATTCAGCCACAGTATGAGTATAAAGCAAGACCAAGAAAAGCCATAAAGACATTCACTCAGCGGCAAATGTAGGGAGAGTTCATATTCTGGTCTCTTACCTTATCACTTAAACTGCCGGTGAAGCATATCTTATTGGCAGCAGTTTTAGGAGTCTATGCATAATTCTGTCACAGAGAAAACTGAATTCTTTTACTTCTTTGTGAGAACAGAGAAACACACACACAGGCTCACAACTTTATATGGAACTCCTTTCAAATAAAAAAAGATTCATTCAAGGTACTATAAGGTAACATCTGTGGCATTGAAATTAGAATGAGATAATGAAAAAACATGACCAGACTAATTTGAATTAGATTGTAGGGTGGAAGATACGAGCACGTCTCACACTGAGCGTGGCTTGTCTTATTACTTTTCCCCATGAAGCCCTACTGACGGATTCCTTTGAACTCATAAAAGTGAGATCAATACCAAAATCATCCCTCCACCATTAGAAACAAATGCTGGCTAGCTTTTCTTTGACATGTAATATGATAATTTGGATTTTTTTTAAGTAGGTGCTGATATGTGAGTGTCAGGCTTACAATGCAAAACATCAGGGTTAAGAAAGTCAGGATAACTCACTTCTTAATAGGCAATGTGTCCTGTTGCTCGGCTGCAAAAAATGGAGATTGGCAGTTTCATTACTTACCTTAGGAATTCTCTTCCTTTTAAAAACCAATTAATTTTTGTCTTGTTTGGTCTAAATTACTTACTTTTTTCCTAAGGAAGGTACAGTAGGACCTCTTTTAGACAGATAATTACTACAGTCCCTGGGCAAAGATTGATCTACTTTTTTGTTTTCTCTCAGAAGACACTGTGTTTGTTTTACTTATTCTGGCTTCTGGTTTATGTTAAATCTATAACATAAATGTTAAATGTTAAAGACATATTTACAAAGATTTGTATTCATATGATATTCTTCTCCAAAACACTGGCAAATCTCTCTTGGTGAAGGTCACTTACTGATCAAGAATTGGAGAATTTTATAAATATTCCTGAAACATAGGCCACCAGCAGGGTATCAAATAGATTTTGTACAGAAAATAAATCTGTAGCATGTGCTACTTCACGTTCAGCCAGAATGGTACAGTTAATTACTTATTGAATCAAAAATTAAATCTATACATCCCTTACTTCAGCATGTCATCTACTCTACTTGATTCACTTTACCTGACTAATGAAAGGATTGTGTTTAGATAGTACAATGCATGTATAAGCTGAAAAAATATGGTAGATTCAGGATTTCATAACTTTCAAACAAATGGACAAATACTTTGCACCACAAATTTAAATCCTCAGCAACACAAATTTTTCCTAAAATTAAGGCAATCATTAAGTAATCATAACAAAACAAGTACAAAAAGAATGTAGCTGAGTAAAAAATAAATGGAATTTGTAAGAGAATGCTTGACAAAATAAGTCTAAACTATTTTGTAAGGCATAGGTCATTGTAATCCAAGTGTCCCTCAACAATAAAAAATAGAATTAAGGAAAGATCTTCATGAAGTTCTAATTTTAGAGACCAATAATGCATGTTTTGAAATATTTTCATTTATTTATAACTGGCATTGTTTCAGAACTGGAGCATACACACAATTTTAGGGTAAGTTTAAGTCATAATTTTAAAAGCAATATAAAACTCTTTCAACATTTTGAAAAGATTTACATATTCTGTTTTTTAATTGGTTGATGTCTTTGTAAGAATGCATACACTATATAAATGTATATACATGTATATTTAAATATATATACACACATAGCTACATAATTTTATCATATACCTAAAATAAGCTTATTTAGATTGATAATGGTAATTTATATATTGTTACACTACTTGAGATCATTGCCTATGGAATACGTATTTTTAAACCCCACAATGGCCGGACATTAAGTGTTTGTTCAAAGAAAATTTATTACAGTGAAATCAACTGAAACATTGATTTTGTATACAGTATGTCTTTTAAAGAGTAATGCAAATAGATATTTAAATACAATAGATATTTTAGTTTAGTATTAAAGGATATAAATTACAATTCTTAAGATATCTTGAATGTTTACTTACTTCTGAATAGAAAATAAAACCATAGGCAATACAATATAGAATGACCTCACTGAAACATAACTGTCATATTTTCAAGAGTTATGTTTGCTCTCTAGTAATAAACATATATGGAATAGAAAAAAATGAATTGAAATTTTACTAAAGAAACACAATATTGAGAATATGTACTACATAAAGAAAAATGAGGTAGATAGATGAGTAGATATCTTGCATTACATTATACAACATCTGCTAAAAATATTAGAAAACTGAAATAAAGAAAGACTGAATGAAACACGAGAAAAAATGTGATGGTATGGATTTTCCAGGGAATATGTCAAACTGGGTAGTTTTTGAGAATGTAGCTATAATTAATCAGAGAAAGATTAATACTTTAAATTTTAAAAAATTCTAAAATCTTTTTAAAAATTCTGTAATAAGTTTTTATTTTATATGAAAAACCTAGAGCAGAATTTAGTACATTTTGCAATTAAAATGATGAAATGATAAAGAATCAAGGCTGCTGAATTCAGCCTGGATCAATGATGTTTTTGATTGTCTGGGTTATTTTTGTTTTTGAGATTTAAAAAAGTGAGACCCTCAATAACAAATAATCATATATATAGTGCTATTTTACTCATTCCTATCTACATCAGAAAGATATCATATGCTGCTGACTAGTCCATTTCATAGATTCCTTATATAATTTTGTTATAGGGACATTATTTCCTTTGGATTAGGTTCAGTGTGTACAGAGACACCTTATCTGTTCCCTGGAATACAGGTACCTGAGGTCCTCTACACCACAGTATATGTCCAGAGGTCCTCAAATTCAAAAGTTATTTGGGAGTTGCTGGGCTGGAGAACAAGGGGTTGGTGTTCCCTGGAAGGTCTCTGCTGACCTTCAGTGCAGGAATAAGCCTTCAAGTCTATGCAAAGTAGTCCTTGCCCTAAGTAGGAGCTTCAAACATGAGAATGTAAAACCAAGTGGCCTTGAGCTGTCAAGCTTAATCTAAAGCATTTAAATCCCTAACTCAAAGTAACTTTTTTTCTTCTCAATTTTTCCTCTCTCAGTTATGACCCTTTCCTCTATTCCTTTCATTAATCAAGTGAAGCTTATTTTGCTTGTTTATATAAAAAGAAATGTTTGACGGGTCAGGAAAGAGCTGTTAGAGTTTATCTAATTCACTAGTGAACTGGGGTTCACTAGTGCTAAGGAAGCCCTTGAAATTAAAAACACCAAGTCTACTGAAAGCCATCCCTCTGAGAACGGGAACAAGACAAGGGTGCCCACTTTCACCACTCTTATTCAACATAGTACTGGAGGTTTTGGCCAGAGCAATTCGGCAGGAAAAAGAAATAAAAGGAATCCAAATAGGCAACAAAGAAGTAAAGCTCTCGCTGTTTGCAGACGACATGATCTTATACATAGAAACCCCCCCCAAAGAATCCATAGAAAAACTATTAAAAACAATCAACAACTACAGCAAAGTTGCAGGGTATAAAATCAGCATACATAAATCAGTAGCATTTCTATATGCTAACAATGAACTAACAGAAAAAGATCTCAAGAACTCAATCCCATTCACGATCGCAACAAAAAGAATAAAATACCTTGGAATAAATTTAACCAAGGAAGTGAAAGATCTCCACAACAAAAACTACAAGACCTTCTTGAAAGAAACTGACGACGACATAAAGAGATGGAAAGACATTCCGTGCACATGGACTGGAAGAATAAACATAGTTAAAATGTCCATACTACCTAAAGCAATCTACAGATTCAATGCTATCCCAATCAGAATTCCAATGTCATTCTTTACAGAAATTGAACAAAGAATCCTAAAATTCATATGGGGCAACAAAAGACCCCGAATTGCTAAAGCAATCCTGAGAAAGAAGAACAAAGCTGGAGGCATCGCAATCCCTGACTTCAAAACATACTACAAAGCTACAATCTGTAATCAAAACAGCATGGTACTAGTACAAAAACAGGTCCACAGATCAATGGAACAGAATAGAAAGCCCAGAAATAAAACCACACATCTATGGACAGCTAATCTTTGACAAAGGAGCTGAGGGCCTACAATGGAGGAAAGAAAGTCTCTTCAACAAATGGTGCTGGGAAAAACTGGAAAGTCACATGTAAAAGAATGAAAATCAACCATTCTTTTTCACCATTTTCTAAAATAAACTTAAAATGGATCAAAGACCTAAAGATTAGGCCTGAAACAATAAGTCTTCTAGAAGAGAATATCAGCAGTACACTCTTTGACATCAGCTTCAAAAGAATCTTTTCGGACACCATAACCCCTCACAAGAGGAAAACAATAGAAAGAATAAACAAATGGGACTTCATCAGACTAAAGAGCTTCTTCAAGGCAACGGAAAACAGAATCGAAACAAAAAAACAGCCCACTAATTGGGAAAAAATATTCACAAGTTATTTATCCGACAAAGGGTTAATCTCCATAATATACAAAGAACTCACACAACTCAACAATAAAAAAATCAAACAACCCAATTACAAAATGGGCAGGGGACATGAACAGACATTTCTCCAAAGAAGATATACGGATGGCCAATAGACACATGAAAAGATGCTCATCATCACTAATCATCAGGGAAATGCAAATCAAAACTACACTAAGATATCACCTTACACCTGTTTGAATGGCAAAAATATCCAAAACCAAGAGTGACAAATGCTGGAGAGGCTGTGGAGAAAAGGGAACCCTCATACACTGTTGGTGGGAATGCAAACTGGTGCAGCCACTATGGAAAACAGTATGGAGATTCCTCAAAAAGTTAAGAATAGAAATACCTTATGACCCAGCCATCCCACTACTGGGTATCTATCCTAAGAACCTGAAATCAGCAATTCCAAAAGTTCCATGCACCCCTATGTTCATCGCAGCATTATTCACAATAGCCAAGTCATGGAACCAACCTAAGTGCCCAGCAACTGATGATTGGATAAAGAAGATGCAGTATATATATATACAATGGAATACTACTCAGCCATAAAAAAGGACAAAGTCATCTCATTCGCAACAACATGGATAGACCTTGAGAGTATTATGTTGAGTTAAATAAGCCAGACAGAGAAAGACGAACTCTGTATGACTCCACTCATAGGTGGTAGTTAACATATGGACAAAGAGAACTGATTGGTGGTTGCCAGGGGAAAGGGGGGTGGGGGGAGGGCACTAGGGGTGAAGTGGTGTACCTACAACATGACTAATAATGATGTACAACTGTAATTTCACAAGGATGTTAACTTTCATAACCTTAATAAAAAAAATAAGTTAAAAAAACCCAAAAAACACAAAGCCTATGTATTTTCTGGAATGTAAGGAGCAAAATATTATCAGTTCCCTCATGGTAAACCACCTTTCCTCTCCCAAAATAATGGAAGAGGGAGTTGCTGGTCACATGTGTAAAACCAAAACAAAATTAAACATCCAAAAATTGAGTTCTGAGCAAATCATCACACCAGTGGATCTGGGGTTTTTTTGGTCAAGATATCGAGTTATAATTGTATATATAGATTTATCAGTCAACCAAAAGTAAAGATAGCTGTAAAGCAAGGGGTAAAGTATTCTAGAGAATTGATAAAAGTCGAGTACCAATCCTGGGTTACTAAATCAGCCAATACGGATTAAGCATTCAATAAGTTATCTGGATTTTTATTTAATAAAAATGCATGTGAAAAACTGGTTTCAATAAAAACACAATATAGGTTAAAATAAATACAGAAGAAAGATATTGGATCAGCTTGAATTAAAGACATTTGCTACAACAAAGCCAAAGAAACTAGATTTTCTAAAAGAAAGTGCCATGGGGCAACAGGAGTTCTGATAATTGAAAAGTGAAGATAGTACATTCAGTTTAATCAGTATTGAAAGTAAAGGAGGTTATGAATTTGGCTTTTAACTCAGATAGAAGTAATTTTAGTAGCTAAAGCATCTTGAAAGACAAAGGAAAATGATCTATGTGGAAGTCTAAGAGAGAACAAATATGAGAGTTATTTAAGTACTGTCTAGTGAAAACAGGCAAACTGTGATATGTGAACCTGTAAACTAGATTTTGGTAATAGAGAAACTGCCATAACATTCATCATGGGACTTAGAATACAACCGAAAGGGAAACTCTCTGATTAAAGGTAATTCTTTCTCTATCCCTCAGTCTCGTCTGGCATCCAACTGTTTCTAAATCTCATGTGAACACAAAACTTTCATGTCTTATCTTTTCATTCTTCTCTGCTCCTGCTTTGCTTTTTAAAAATGTTTTTAGCTCAGCTTCACAACAAAAAAATATTTGATTCTGTAAAGGCTTTGGGTTTTTTTTTTAATATAAAAATTCCATTAAAGTGAATAATCAGTATGCTCTTACTTAAGACAATTCAAACTCAATAAATTAGATTAAGTAATCAAAAACAAAGTAATCAACTTTTGGATTCTACTCAGGATATAGAAAACTGGAAAGAACATTACTCCTAGGTTTACAATAATACCAAAAATTTGGACAACCTGCAAGTTTATGGCTCCGCTTGAACTTATCAGAGAGCTGAGGTCAAGAGCAACCAACTGCCGAGAAATCTAATGAGACAGACTCCTGCAGGGGAAGATGGAACACAAGCACTTACTTACCTGAGGCACACCGAATCAGCTAAAACAGTTAATGAGTTAGTGGAGGCTGAGTGAGGACTAGCAAGAGAGTGTGGAGCCCCTGGGGCTGGTCACAGAAATAGGGAGACCTTACACCCTCTTGCAGGCTCTTCTCCACTAGCCTCACTATATAACCACAAAAAAGGAAGAAAATGAGGAAGGAGAAGAAGAGAGAGGAAGAGAGGGAGGAGGAAAGGGAGGAGAGGAAAGAAGAGGAGGGAGAGAAGGGAAGGGGGAGGACAAGCAGGAGGAAAACAGGAAGACAAAAACAAAGACAACTGATGAGAGCCCTGACAAAAGTCTGTCTCATGATGCACACCTGGGGGAGGGGAACACAGGTCTGTATAGGAGAGACAGGAAACTACTTGAACTCTTGTCATTATCTCCACTACAGAACTAAAGCCTTAATCTGTGGGAGAAAGGGCAAGAAACACCTCCCCCTGAGGACACTGGGGGAAACCCACTGCAGATGGGGTAACAGAAAAGAAGAATACCCTCAGGAAAGGCAGGAATATATTCTGGGTGCAGAACTAAAGGTGACAGGGTACAGGATCAGCAAGACTACACCTCTGAGACATAAAGAAGCAGTGTCTACCTAAGACTGAGCCTTCACAGGAACAATGGAGAATGCTCCCCTAGTTTGCCACCACCAGGCTAACAAGTGTCTTGTAACAAGGTGACAGTGGAAAAATGCTGGGAGAGTTGCATGAGTGTGGAGACACACCATATCTGAGGAAAAGCAAAAAGGGAAGGCCTAAGCTGAAAAAGGAGCAGACACACATAAAAATCCCATCAAACGAGTCCAGACCCCCAAAACAAAGCACTATGAAAAGAATTTGAGGTCTGTGGTGCACTTAGGGTAACCACAGCAACAACAAACCTAAGCCCAGCCCAACTTTTAAGGAGATTCATTTAAACCATACACTAAAAGCCTAGCAGAAGAAAAGATGGGTCTATTTCCAGGCATAAACTCTAGTTACTCCATTCTACAATGTTCTACGTAAAGTGTGTGACTTTTAACAACAACAAAAAAAGTATGAAATATATAAAGCAAGAGAAAACAACACACTTCCAAAATTAAAAAAACTTAACAGAACCAGATTCAGATATGACAAAGAGGTTCAATCTAACTCATAGGGTACTGAAAATAACCATGATTAGTATGCAAAAGGCTCTCCTGGAAAAGGTAAAAAACATGCAAGATCAGATGAGTGACAGCAGAAATATGAAAAACTATGAAAAATAATAAAATACTAGAAATGGAAAGCAAAATAACAGGGATGAAGAATGCCTTTGAAAGGCTCACCAGCAAGTTTGATACATCAGAGGGTGGAATCAGCAAATTCATACAGGTTAATATAAAATATCCAAACTGAAACACAAAGAGACAAAGAGTTAACAAAAATGAACAGAGCTTCTGGAACAGTATCAGATGGTCTAACATATGTGTAATTGAAACCCCTGAAGAAGAGACAAAGAATATGGTGGGAGCAATAGTTTAAGAAATAGTGGCTCAGAATCTTTTAAATTAATAACAGACACCAAACACAGATCCAAAAAGCTCAGAGAACATAAAGAAGAATAAATACCAATAAAATAACATTTGGGACTCGCAGTTCTAGCCCTGACATCTGGAGAGCTTAGAAGTTCTCACTTCTATTCTAACAGCAAGAAAATGCTCAAAGAACTGAAAATCAATAACTTTTCTTGGATACATCAGAGAACTAAGGATGCAAGGCCAATTGTCACCCTGACATCTGGAAAAGCAGGCAAATCCAGAGAGTCACAGTCAAGATTTACCTACCTGGAGATGAATCCACCACAGCCATAAACTGATAAAAATATTTAAATGTTAACTTTGATGAATTATGGGAGGCTGTGAGTACTAGTAGCGTGAGAGTGAAAAACTCCAGGGGCTATGTTCTTAGAAGTAAACTTAGGTAAAACTTTCATGAGTTTTACCTCTGGGATCCCCAGTAGGTTCTGAAGGTGACAATTCAAGAAAGATCCCCATGTGGCTCTGGCAGTGGGAGGAGATGAATGACACTGGACAAAGGCCTGCTCTCAGGGAAAAAAATTTCATCAGTCTTATCCAACTGGAAGGACGTTCACCCCACTCCAGCTCCCTCTAACATTCATATCTCACCTAAAGTGTGTGTGCAAAGGGGAAGCTATTGCATTGGGAAATGCCTGTGAAGGTCACAGCTCCACGTCACTTGCCTGCTAAAAAGATGAGATTTAATCATAACATATGATAGAATGCTTCCCTTCCCACACACCTACTTAGAGAGGCCCAAACTTAAGAGGAGACAAAAACAAAGACACTAGAGGAATTGAAGCCTGTGGTATCTATACCTAGAGCAAAGAGTAAACACAGCCAACTTATAGTCAGATTAACATTACCTCACACTACATATCTGGCTTTCGATTAAAAATTACAAGGCATGCCAAAAGGAGAGTAAAAATACAGTCTAAATATGCAAAGCCAGCATTAAAATCAGAATCAGATATAACACAGATGTTGAGAATTTAAAATAACTAATTAATATATTACGGGCTACAATGGGAAAAATTAAACAATATATAAAGATTGATAAAATAAGCAGAGAGGTAGAAACTCTAAAAAAGAATCAAAATAAAATGCTAGAAATGAAAAACATAGTGACAAATGAAGAAAGCTTTTGATAAGTTTATCAGTAGACTGGATATGGCTAAGCAAAGAATCTCTGAGCTTGAAGATGAGTCAATCAAAACTCCTCAAACTGAAATGCCAAGAGAAAAACAAATTAAACATCCACACACACACACCAGAACGCAATACCCAAGAAACATGGGGCAATTTCAAAAGTCATAAAATAAATGAAATTGGAATACTGGAAGAAGAATATGAAGTAATAGTGGCCAAGATTTTCCAAAACTAATGACAGAGACGTCAAACCACAGACTTAGAAAGCTCAGAGAATACCAAGCAGGATAAAAACAAAATCTACACTCAGGCACATCATACTGAAACTGCAGAAAACCAAAGACAAACAGAAAATCATGAAAGAAGCCAGAGGAGGAAACAAACAACACATCTTACTATAGAGGAAAAAGGATAAGATTAACAACAGACTTGTCATCAGAATCCATACAAGCAAGAAGAGGGTTAGGCAAAATAGTTCAAGTACTGAAAAAAATAATAACTCTGAAGTCTATGCCCAGTGAAATTATCCTTTAATAATGAAGGTGATATAAAGACTTTCCAAGATAAAAACAGAACAAATTTATGACCAGACGACCCGACCTGTAAGAAATGGTAAAAGAAGTCCTTCAGGCAGAAGAAAAACAATACAGATCAGAAATTCAGACCATCAGAGTCTACACAAGAGGAACCTAAGGAGACAGGACAAGCAAGTGTAGCATGGTTTGATGGATGGCTTCCTCTAAGAGAACAACTAAGGAAATCTAAATAAAGTACGAACCTTAGTTAATGATAATGTATTAATATTTGTTCATTAATTGCAACATAAGTACCATATTAACATAATTTATTGATCATGGGAAAAATAAGTGTATGATATATGGAAACTATATTATCCTTACAATTTTCCTGTAAACCTAAAAATGTTCTAAAATAAAAGTTTTCTTTTAAACCAACAAACAACAACATCGTGGCATACAACATTCAAATTGCTGAAAACAAAATATAAACAAAATCTTGAAATAGCCAGAGAAAATGATGCTTACATAGATAGCAACAAAGGTATGAAGTACAGATTTCTACCAGAAACCACATAAACTTCAAGGCAGAAAGTGATAACTTACAATGTTAAAACTCTAAAACACATGCACACTCACACAAACACACTCGCACACAAGTGCGCATGCATTCACAACTGTCAACCTAAAATGCTAAACCTAGCAAAATAACTTTTAAAATTGAAGGATAATTTTCGGGTCTAGCTAAAAGGAAACACTACTCTAGCTCTAAATCTTCCACGGATTACAACTAAAAATCCTGGAAAGAAGGAAACAGCTATCTGTTTAGACTCTGAAAAACAAAAAATGACAGGTGGAGTAGAAGGGAAATCAAAACCCAAATAATGGCTGACACGGTGATGATATCTTTGTTGTCGTTTCACACATTCAGGTTTAGACTCTACGATGGCTACTATTCCAGAACTGTGCAGCAAGCAGAGATGGAAAGTCTTCAAGAGAAATCCTCTCTCTCTCTCTTGACAGAGGTCCAGGAAGGGAGACTGTGGGAGTAATTCTCTTTTCTGTTTTTTAACCCTCCTGGTTCCACGCACGTTACAGCAAGGAGCTTCACTCTGAGATCAGCAGAGGCCAAAAATGTACCTAAAATTATGAGAGAAAATCCTATTTCACCAAAGCAACTGGGATGTCCACATGGTCTGAAGCTATATGAGGAATTTCTGCTCTCTCTCTCTCTCTCTGCTTGGACCCCAAAGCAGACCCATTTAAAGGAAATGTGTGACAACACAGGAAGGTTAAAATGCCATACTTTCAGCCAGAGAACCAGGGAAAAGGAGTCCTAGGAGCCACAGAATTGAGGAAACCTAAGGAGAGAAGGGAGATGGAAAAAGAGAGCTCCTAAATCTGTGTACAAAGTCTCAGGCTTGTCTCTGAGCTGCACATGTGTGGAACTGAATTAGTTATTGTGGTGCCACCCTAAACAGGTTGATTACCTGCTAAAGGAAAGTAAAATAAACAAACAAAAATTAAATAATCTCCATAGGGTTTTAACAGAACCCAATGCATATAACATAACAGCAAAAACATTTACAATGGAATGTGAAATCACTTGACACAATAAGAACCAGGAAAATTTCAACAACTACCAAGGAAAAAGAAAATCAGCAGGCTTTAACCGGAAGCCATCCCGAATGAGGTGCCATTTGCCAATTCTAGAACAATTTAATCAACAAAATAAATAAGTTTAGTAATGGATTATAACCCATAGATTAAAATAAAAATCCTTGTTTATACTAAGTGAATAAATAAATAAGTGCATGGGGAGAAGGGAAACGTTCCGTACAGGTGAATGCCAACTCACTACGCCTTGTTCTAGGTTACCATGATAACATTGCAACTGACGTCCCTCTCCCTCGCTCCACTGCCATCTCAACATAAACTGTCACATTTCTGCCAGGATAATTTTTTTAAGTATCAAACGGATGACATCATTCCCTCTTTAAAAGTTCTTTATTGCCCTTAGGATAAAGTGCAAACTCCTTATTGTAACATCAATACTCCCCAAAATGTGCCCTTTCTTTCCCTCAACACCAAATGTGCCTCACATTTCAAAATGCTAAATTTATTAAAGTTTCTCAAATTTATCATATTCTTGAACACCTCTATAACTTCTCTCTACCTGGGATCATTCTATTCCCCGTTTCACCAGGTCGGCTCCTTGAATAGAAGGAGAAAGATGCTCCATGAGACCATCTCGCGACTGGAGTAAGCATTCCTGCAGCACCATGTAAACTTTTTTAATCGAACTTGCTATAAATTCCCCTTTAATTTCCAATGCCCTTATCACATATAGAACACAAACATTAGTAAGACACAATTTCTAATTTCAAGGGGCCTGCATTCATTTGAGGGAAATGTTAAAATATATGAACAAATAGTATAATTTTATTGCTCATGCTTTCTGTACGGATTTTTATAAAACCTAACTTCTAAATCTCTTAAAAGTAACCTTTCCTTCGACAAGTCTGTGTCAATAGCCTCTCAAGTGATCACCAAAACTTAATCTCATATCCCTCTAAGGCATTATCAACACTGCTGGCAGACTGATGTTTCTAAAATATAGATTGGATCCTATAACTTGCCAGCTTAAAAGCTTTCAGTGGCACCATGTTGTCTAAGGGACAAAATTCAAACTTTGTGACACAGCCTATTGAAATCTGAGTCTAAATTATCTTTCATGCTTTATCTCTTACAAATCTTATGGTGGTTCTAGTAACAGCAAATCATATCATTCTTTGAACCTATCCTGACACCTAACACCTCTTGCCTCTGCATGTTATTAATTTTTCTTGAATACTGGTCTCCACTTGGAGAATCAATCCTACCAAAACTACATTTTCCTTGACTTACTTCTCCCTGATATCATTACTCATTACTTTATAACCACAAATACCTACTAAACACTCATTCAGTAGCACTGTTATGCTATGTTTTCATTTTGGAATACATATCTATTAGACTGGAGATTCCTCAAATGCACACAGTATGTTTATGCATCTTTGTGCTTCCAAAAGCTCACCACAGACTACTTTATAAGTGATTAACACGTTTGTAAAATGAATGAATGAAAAAAATGAGTGAATGAATGTACACATACTCATACACACATATATACTTTTATCCATCTTATTTTTATATTTAAATGTAGTTTACATTATACATACACAAATATGGTATTATACATACAAATGAGTATGATATGTATATGCACAGTTTAAATAATAACACTCATGTATTCACCATCAGAAAATGGGTACGTTGGTTTAAAGAAATGTTATACGGCTTGCCATGGTATAAATTTGATATTATATAAGCCCTTGGATGATGATACTACTGGCAAAGGCATTGGAGCAGAAAAGGTAAACCCATACCTGGAATAGATGCCAATTTCAATAAAGATGGACTACTGTCCCCAAACAGTTTGGACAAGATTGATGTAATCAATCTAGGACCAGGTGGTTGATCGGTCCCATTAGTTGACTTTGCTCTACTGAGTTCTCCATGTTCATCTCTGATATTGGCAGGTTGAGCACTCAGCTCTGACAGTAGCTAGATCTAACGCAGAGAAAGGGAAACTCTGCTGTTGTACTATTCTCTTCATGGGCTCATTGCTCAAGCACTGGGGTGGCTAAAAGCAAATTCTGGCTAGTATCCTTAAGAGGAGTCCTCTTGTCTCTCCTGGTGTTAACAGGGCCTCCTCTAGTTTGGATGCTCTAAGGTAGGTAATGAGAGACAGATTCCCATGTTTTTTGCCACATCAATGATCCATCCATGTGTCTGTTCTGTAAAGTTCTTATTGTTTCTTTACTGCATCCTAATTTTGCTCTTTGCGGGCCCCTGACCAACCAGCCTAGACATTTGTGACTGCTCAAGTGTCTGTGTATCTAAAAGTATAAAAGATCACATCTACCCACATGTTGCTCAGTTGGTCACACTAGGAGAATTTCTTCTTACCACTGTATTCAGGGCCATTTTGAGTTAGGGTGTGATAAGGTAGAAGTTCAGTTTCATTTGCAGCAATACATAAAGTTAGTTTCTTCATTTAGGGAAACCCTCACGAAGCCATAGTTATGGGCTAATGGAGAAGGATTGCTTCCAGGGAGTAAGTGAAACAATTTATACTTCTTCATGTAAATTACTGTTCCATCTGGACCTGCCAAGGCTCAAATCCAAATATACCATTTCAAATATACACTAAATTTTATTGTACATGTTTTATCTCATCAGTGCAGACCTGCTCCCATTGCACAGTCAACAGATGTTCCACAAGTAGTCATTCAATTTCTACTGGGATTTGTAGCAAATAAGGGTCTGGTTTTCAGAGAGCAACAGTCCTCTGCTGCAGATGACATGACTTTGAGATACAGGCAACAACTGTCTTTAGCCTGGATACTTCTGACACCACTGAACTTAAGAGTAATGTGGTCCAAGAAGCAGGGCATCTTTCACTGCACTAGAACAGTAGTTCCAAGTATGAAAGACCCACTAAGTCCTGTCATTCTGTTGGAGTGGTAGGATGTGTGACGAACAATACATTGTCCTTTATTTAAGAAAGTAAATCCTCATTGATGTGCCAGGCCTGTAATCTTCTAGGAGTTTATTTACTACTTATGGGATACATGTAATTTACTAGGGTATCTAAAATACTTGTTGAACACCAGGTACAATTAGCATAACATAATCATAATGTAATCATTATTCATAAACGTAACGTATTATTAGCAGAAAAATTAGCATAATAATCATCAATATGGTGAACCACCATGATGCCCCATAAAATGATAAGAGATGCCAAAGGCCTCAGGAGAGTATAACATAGTAAGAGAAAGAGAGTTACCACAGCCCTGATACAAAACTGTGAAGGAATATTGGTTCCCTTTCTTTAATAAAGTGCATTACTTTGATATTTTATTGATGGAGATCAGAGAGAATACATATTCCACATTAATAGGGACATCTGAGTACCAGAATTTATGTTGTTCTGTTCTAGAAACACATCCAGTGAAACAGTTTCAAATGTGGGATCACTATTTAGAGTTACATTAATCCTCTATTACCCACCATAGTTTATCTGTGGTTTGAAAAGGCCACACAGGTGGGCTGAATCGAGATATCATGGAAACAATCCCCTCTGACTTCTCAAAGAGTTTAAGGACGTCACTAACTTCGGCAACTCTTCCTGGGATGTGGTATTCCTTCTGATTTGCTACCTTGGACCTGAGGGTGAGTGGGAGGATGCTGGGGTAGTGCTTTGGCCCTTCCTTCTGTAACAGCTTTTCCTCAACAGGGAAGGAACTAACCAGATTCTAAGTATATCCATTCCATCCTAGTGTTCCATTTTTTGAAGAGTATTTTATAATCTTGATAAAATGTATTTTATTATTTCTTTTAATTTACACATGATTCTTTTTTTGAACCATTTATTTACTTAATTTTTAAACAGCTGTATTGAAGTATAATATATGTACAACAAAATTTACCCTCTTTGTGTAAAATTCAATGACTTCTTTCTTTTTTTTTTTTAAGATTTTATTTTTTTCCTTTTTCTCCCCAAAGCCCCCAGGGACATAGTTGTATATTCTTCGTTGTGGGTCCTTGTAGTTGTGGCATGTGGGACGCTGCCTCAGTGTGGCTTGATGAGCAGTACCATGTCCACACCCAGGATTCGAACCAACGAAACACTGGGCCGCCTACAGTGGAGCGTGCGAACTTAACCACTTGGCCACAGGGCCAGCTCCTCAATGACTTCTTTCTAACTTACAGATGTTTCTATTTAATCAGCGTTCTCATCTCCAGGCCTAGCCAAACACTAATCTACCTTCTACCTCTCTAGATTGCCTTTTCTGGATAACTAATATAATTATTCACATAATTTGATCTTCAGGATTTCTTATGTTAGTGAAGATTTTCTAAACGTAGACTCATTATTTTAACGCTCATATAAGTCTCTGTAACTTTGTCAGTCAAATGTAGAACTGAGCACCAAGACTCCATAGAAACTTCAAGGATGCATACATACTATAAAGGGTCTCATAAAGGAATTAAACCCAGTAAAAGAGTTCTCACAATGCAGTTCACAGCTTGACACCTCAGGACTGTGCTTTAGAGAGTTTACCATCTGTTTGTTTTTGTCACCAGTTATATACTATGTTGCTTTGATAATGAGTGCTAAACTCAGAAGTACTCAACTGTTATTTTCTTCCCCATCGATTTTTTAATCTCAAGGTGACCCAGTCTGATGTATGCCTATACCCGTTATACAAAGTTCCCAATATATCCTAGCAGGCAATACTAAAGGTAATAAAAGTTGCAAGTCATCTATCTAGAACTACCTGGGTAATGAAAGCTTATTTCAAGGAACTGAATAGATAAGATATTGATTCTGGTGAAAGACAATGTATGCTCAACTCATGGTTTGGTAATAGAAGGAATGGAATTAGAGAGGCTGGCTGTCACCACAAATAACCTGAATCTCCTCATGAACTAAGATGGTTTCTAAATGTGTAAAACTTTCAACTTGGAGGAACTTAAAAAATATAGCACTGCCAAGTAAAGCAGAAGGAATGTAGAAGAGGATTTCATTATTTAATTACAAAACAGATACTTGGTGTAGCTCTTCAATTAAGATTAGCCCAAATTACTATTCTGTATCACATATTAAACTGAGAAAGCTTTCCTTCTCCATTATTTTGTCAAAGAGAAGTTGATTTTTTTGTTTTACTTGTTTTATTTTTAGTGTCTAAGGTCCCCAGGCATTAAGTGTTAGAGACCCAGTATTGAATAATGAATGAAACACAAAAGCACCTGAGTTTATAGAACTTATAATCAAGTGGAAGAGACAAAAAAAATAAAAAGCCAAATGTACTATGATTGTCAGTAGCAAAAAATGCTACAGAGGAAATTAATGGTGTAAGGAGAGAGTTTCAGGAAGGCAGGGCTACTTTTTTGGACAGAATTGTAAGAAGATGATATTTGAGCAGAGAATTAGGTAAGGTGAAAGAAGAGCCATATGAATATCTGAGCGTGAGCTTTCTAAGCTGAGGGGAAATCAGGTGTAAATCTTCAAAAGAAAACATGATAGGCATTTTTTGGGGAAAAAAGTCCAGAATATTTGAACAAGAATATGAAAAGACAGACATGAGATCTCAGAGTTATCCTGGGACCAGGTCAACTGGAGTCTTACAAGGACCTTGCTAAGTATTACGGAGGTACTTCTAAATATGGTCGGACAGCCTTGCAGAGAGTTTGAGTAGAATGACAGTCATCTCTGAAAGAAATAGTCTCGCCATTGAGAGGAGTTGCAAAGAGAAGAATCATAGAGACTAGTTTGACAGAGTATTGAACTAGTTCAAACGAAAGATAAAAATGGTGTGGATTAGAACTTTAGTGATTACATTTGAGATAATATGTCAAATTTAGTGAATAATTCAAAGATAAAGTATAACATATTTCCTTATGTATTGGATGCATTGAGAGAATAATCAGAAATGACTACAATATTTTGAGTCTGAGAAATTCATGGATTGGTAGTCCCATATACCTAGATAGAAAAGACTGGGAGATGAAAAAATTCATGGAGATAATGTGGGAATCAAGAGCTTTAATTTGGATATGTTAAGTTTGAAACGCATATTGGACATTCAGAGAAAAATACATGTGCCAGGCAACTAACAGTCAGAAGATAGAGAAAGGATGAACTTCTAAATAAATATTTATGTGTTATCAGTACAGAGAAGATTTTCAAAGCCAGGGGCCTGGATAAAATTACCAAAGGAAAAAAAAAGACAAAAAAACCTGATCTGCAACCTTGGGACATTATGGCATTTCAAGGGCAGAAAGAGGATGAGAGGAAACAAAAGAAGCAGTGATCCCTACCAGAATCCAAGAAACAAACCGTTTCAAGGACGAAGGAGTGATCAACAATGTCAATTGCTCTGACAATTCAATTAAACAAGAAGTGAATTTTAACAGATTAACTGCTATAACATACAGCCCCAAATCTCATGGGATAACACAAATGTTTATCTCTCATCTACACAGAAATTACATGTGTATTAGCAGAGGGCAGAAACAGTGGGGGCTTGCTCCACAAAGTCATTTGCATGCTAGCCTTCTGGCTCAGGAAGGAGTAACTGTAGTTGTAGGAGCAGGTCACCTTTTGGTAGAACAACACAGCCAACCTCTAGCAATTTGGCAAGAAAGGAACTAGAATAAATATCCCTACCTCAGCCTCTTCCCTCCCTCTTATCTATTGCTGACCCTTCCATTGATTAAATTCAACAGATAGATATGAGCCAAGGAAGGCACTGATGCAGTTGATAAATTTAAGAAAGTTGGAGAGAGGTTAAGAGTAGATTTGGTGGGGCAAACATAAGATATCAATACATTATTATTTTAATTGCTAGAATTACGTAAGAAATACTGATATGTGGCTATTTGTTTTCCTTTTGTACAAGTGTCTCAGATATTCTTTCACATAACATACACTATATGAATTTAGAGTCAGCTTTTCAATTGCACACACAAAAAATTGTGGTATCATGATAATTGGAATTTCTTTGTATTTATAGATTAATTCACGAACAATTGATATTTTATGATACTGAGCCCTCACATCCATAAACTTTGCTTATTTCATTATTTATTTAGATCCTCCTTTATGGCATTCAACAATGTTTTGTAATTTCCTACCTAAAAACATTGCACATTCTTTCTTAGATTAATTTCTCTGCATCTCATAGATTTGTTTTGCTTTCAAGTGGAATATTTTTCAGACTCTATCTTCCGATTGGTTATTGCTGATGTATAGGATCACTATGGTTTTCATCAATTTCTCATGTCTGAGTGAACAGTATTATCATTAAGCTCTATTTAGGTATTTCATCTCTTTTTCCAAAATATTTTTTTCCAAAGAAATAAATCTGCCATTTGTAAAATGTCTTTTATTTTGCTTTATATTTTCTGCTATCATTTAATTTGAACAAGTTTTCTTTGTCCCACTCTCATCTCACGTGACTTTGTCCTCTCATTCAGAGCTGTACACTTAGTTTAGATACCTTTTATGAGGTTGAACAAGTTCTAATTTCTTATTTACTAAATGCTTCTTTTGTTTGTTTTAAGGAATGAGTATTGAGTCAAAGTAAGGAATTCATTTTCGTAAGATGATTTTTTTTTCTTTCATAGATTGATGTGGTAAATCTTCCCATGTGAGATTAATTTATGTATCTATTTAATTAATTAATTTGCATTCTCTGTTCTTAGTTGTCAAAATTATATTCTCATGAAATGATATGCAATTTTTCCCACTTACAAAAGGTACATTTTGAAGCTCTGCAGCTCCATCGTCTCTTTGAACTGTTAATAAAATCACTTTTGTGGATGTCTGAGCTTCTTATATATTCATTTTTGTGAGGAAATGCAGAATTGGTGAAATATTTAAAGTTTTAAATTTCATTAGTGGATATTGTTTTACTCAGGTATTATATCTAATCTTCATTAAAAATGGAAAATAAGTAAAACTGGATTTTTTTTAAATGTATTTGTTTCTCAAGTTTCCTCGTTCCCTCCTTCACTGGAACTGGTAAAGTTTTACACATCCTACTCTCTCTCACCACACTTTTTTCCATATTCACATTTTAAACTATAGCTTTTATGTATGTTCTTTCAGGGACTACTCTTACACATGTATATGTCTAGATATATCTATATAATACATAATTAAATATTATACATTAAAGTGTGACTTCTGGTTCTAGACCTGAGTCAGAGGCATCAACATGAATTCATATTGTATGTTATTGGGGAATGTTAATGCATACACAGATAGACAGATACAGAAATAAATATAAATGTGTGTATATGCACGGGTTAGTATACATACATTTCCTAGTTCTCTCTACTAACAGGACCTATAGACAGTGTCACTCCTATGGCACATCTAGAACCCAGATTCATTTTTTATATTCCATTTACCAGTAAATGGAGCCAGGGCTCACTGGAGAAGTGGTTAATTCCAGAGCTTGGGCAGGACAAAGACAGTATGAGCTTGGGGTACGTTGGGGTGCCAGAAGGAAGCTCAAAGTTTATGTTTTCAAATATGATAAAAAATTAAAGAGAAATTCTAGTTAATTTTATAATAAAACCCACAGCTTTGAGATATTTTATAAAAGTTATAAAAAAGACAAAATTTGGTTAACATCTACAGAGGAAAAATATAATCTACAGATTATTTTGACAGTTATTGACATTATTTAGACATTTAATGTAGTAATTTTTATCTTTTAAGTCACACTTACAGCTGTTAAACCAAAGTTTATTTAGCTTATATCTTCAAGAGATCTTAGTATAAAATTTTTATTAATTAAAGTGAGTTAGACCTCTGAACACAAAATAGCAATTTACACTGCTACACTGATGTGTGTAAAAGAAAAAAGTAATGCATAATTATTTCCAGGCATATATCCTGTTCTCTATGCCCTCTTTTAAACAGAAATCAGCCCCTTTGACGGCTGAGATTTTATTAACCTAACTCAAGTTAATGGTGTGAAAAAATGCAAATTCCTACACCAATGATAACTGGATTGGAGTGGGAGAAGGTATTGCTCAGATAGGAAAGGAAGATGACATACAATACAGAATGGGAGGGGGCAGGGCATGTGAGTCAAGGACTCAGGATTTCAGGAAGACTGCAATTGGAAATTTAGAGTTGGGATGAGGGTAGTTTCAGGAAGCCTTTTCTGTAAGGAACTATGAAAGAGGTCAAAGGCAAACTCTACGAAGTGTTTTGTTAACCATTACCCCGCACACAACCCCCACATACCTTCTCTTGGGGGTTTCTGAAAAGCCTGAGTAAAATTTTGAAATGTTTACTTCTGATATATTATTTCTTTAATTAGATGGTGGGTTTTACCAAAGAGTAGCACCTATATCTCTCACTAAATATTAGTTTATAGTAGAATATAAACCGTGACTTTAAATTAATGAATTTGTTGAGGTATTCCAAATTTATGGTTATGTTTTGTTATCAAATATATACAATGGTTCAGAGTTAGGTGATCAGAGAAGCCTTATCGAGGAAGTGGGGAAAGTGATAGCATAAAGGTGTATTCTGATTTTGCTTTTGATTTAACTAGTACTTAGAAAAGCCAAGGGCTTCAACTTCACTAAGATTCACACAGTTATGGAGAGAGAATTTAGAGAACTGAAAGGTTCCAGAACAGTACAATGCAGGTGTGTAACAGTCATGCTAACTAATTCTCTCATGCTTACTTCCCTTTTCTTGCTACCTCTTTTATCACTGATTCCTCGACTCCCTTCAGTTTAATTTTAATGATGGTCCTTCAGATTTCTGGAAACATGAGTCCTGTTTTAGTTAACATAGCCTCATGCTCACCACGCAGCCTCTCTCACCACATGATTTAAGCTACACTCTGCTTAGAAGACGGCCTTCAGCAAGATGGTCATGTGTTGGGCAGTCTGATTTCACATTTATTATAAGTCGTCACTAAGAATGCATTTTCATTTGTAATAATGCTTTGATACCCCTTATTTCTTTTTGCAATGAAGGTGCTGAAAGTATAAATGACTTTCATGCCTAAATGTCATGTTATAAAAATATTAATAGAAGGCAATAGTGGAAGGGGGGGGATAAATATTGTGAGAAAGCCCTAAGGAAGCTGATAAGAAAAGTAAGTTAAAGGACACCCTGAGACAGAGCCTAATGCCATAAGCTGATAGTGCCTGCACTGTATTTATGAGTGAGTAACCACAGGAGGCCACTTATGTAAATTTATTGCACAGAAATGTCTCCCCAATTATCACCCTAAAATAACTCCCTCACTACTTGTGTAAGTTTCTAAAATTCCATATCACTGACTCTCAAATATTTTTTTTTCCAGAATTATTGGTTAAATGGAGGGTAATAACATAAGATTTTAAAAGTATGTGGTTTAGTGTGATTGAGAGTAAGAAGATTAATGAAAATATTTTAATTCCTAATATGCACACAATAAAATGTGATTATGACGTGGACACTAGCTTCAGAGTAGAAATAAACATAGAAGGATATAATCAATCTATTTAAAAAGCATAAACACAAATTGGTTAAAGTGTTAATAAGATACTAGGGAAGGATTCAAGGAGAAAAATGCATTTAAAGTCAGCCTTTAAGGGGGGGAAGAAGAGCTCTATTACAGGATAAATGAAATCCATTGCTTCTATTAAAACTGAGAGAGGGAGAGACTTGATTTCAGAGAGAAACTGTCAGAAAGAAGTGATGTGCCCTTCTGCTTGAGAAGATTTTGCAAAGGTGCCAATCACTAATGTGCAACTCCTTTGTAATGACAAGTTAAGAAAAATGCATATGGAGCTTCAACAGAATAAGCCCAGAACTGATATATGTTAAGGGTCAAATTCATGTAAGGCAGTTGAGAATAAAATCAGCCACAGTTTTGCTGGTTTCAAGATAAGCTTTCAGCTTCTATAATCTAACAAGAATGGTTGCAAATCCAGCTAGTTTGTGAACTCGAATATTTTAATTTTAGTTCCACTCTAAGGTCAAAATTTCAGGCTATCCAGGACATGTGGGTTGGACACAGGTCACACCTTGTCTAGACACCCTAGGTCAAAAAGCAGAATGCTTCTAATTCCTACTTAATTCAGTGGGTGGAGCAAGCAGTGTTTAGATAGTTTAATTGATTTTTTTTTTATTTGTATGTAGCTCCCCTTAGAGTATTAAGAGTCCATCTGACCTATATATGTCTTCTCCCAAACTGGAAATGGGTTTCTTAAGGTAATCCAGCAAAACTGGTTTACTGAATTAAATAATTCATCCAGGAAGTATTTGTGCAAACATTCTGAATATAAGTTGCTATGGGAACTGTTAAGAAATAAGAAATGACCCAAATAATTCACTTAAATAAAATAGTAGAAAAATGAGGCAGTCTGTGACTTCATGTATTCATTGATATTTTCTGCTGTCAAGAATTTGAAGTTTCACGAATAAATATGTCAAATATGTGACTTGCTTTTGCATTTGAACTGCAATATGAATAAATAAGCACTTTTTGGTCTATAGAGGAAAAATATACATTCCCAAAAAAGAGATTAAATATAAAAATACTAAAAGCAGATAAGCTTTAAATAATTTGATTCTTTATAACTTTCATAAGATTTTGGGGAAATTAAATTTTAGGGCATCTTAGATTCTATAGGCCGCTTACAATCTTAAAGCAAAAACGTAACGTGATTGATTTTACTCTGAAATTGATATACGTCTGCATTGCCATATTAATATGTAAGAAAATCTAAACTTTTAAAATACCACACTGTATTTTTAAATATTTAAAATTATTTGCTACAGAATTTCAATGTGTGGTTTAAAAGCTATCAGGGAATTATTTTAAGATATCTACTGAAGCACCACATTTAAAACCGAGTTAGGTTTACTAAAGTATTTCTAAGTAAACTTAAAGTAAAATGGAAAAGGCATTAGCTATCTTACAAGGACTATTAAAAAAGAAATTGGATTATTGTGATAATATTTAAATAAATTTTGGTATTTTACATTGCTTCTGTAAACAATAAAAATGGAAGAAATCATTTTTATTATTATTCTACGACCAGAGATATATATAGCTCACAGAAAGCATATTTCTCTCAATTTTATAGAGACTAAAAATCATATCAACTTTTTAGTTTAGATTGATGTAATTGTTTTCATCCATAATAATATTTTATTTGAATTCTTAACGTGGTAGATTGATGTATGAATATTATATTTACCAAAGCCAGAATATATATTGGCAACTTTTCCTCACCAATGTGATACTGAACTTGGCTGATTTTGACTGCTGCTCTGTGTGGAAAATGATGCAAGAAGTCTGGATTATAGTTTTGACCAATATAAACAGTTTATCTTTGAATAGAAGACATAATCCTCTTTATAAGTGTAAAATAAACCTCTAACCTCCATCCATTTTATAACACAAATAATTATCCCATATACAAGCATATAGATAGAAAAACAACTCAAAAATCCATATTTGACAAATGGCGCGTCTTAATGAATTTGATCTCATACGTAGTAAATTAATTGTTTTACTTACTATAAAGGCTTATTCTAATGTACGGAAGCAATTACATAAAATTCTGGTATTGTGTCTCTTTTAGTCATTGAAATCATCTTTACAAGTTTAGTTTTTATCCAAAGTTAAAACAGATATATTACAAATGGATTTATAAGACCTACTTTTCATATATAAGTAATATATAAACAAGTTCCATTGTAGTGTTCATGTAGATAATCATTCCTTTGCATAGTCTTGGTTTTTCTGACAAATTATATAAGGCCATCAAGAATGTGTATACTTGAACCTCATTTTTTTTTACTTTCTTTTAATTATGCTTTGATTTTATACTCTCTGAATGAGAAATATCCATTGGGGTAAAAACTCATTACAGCACTTATTGCATCGCTATTATGAATAAAAGCATTTGACTTGTTATTTTGTATGTTTTAAAGTTTAGAGCTAAATATTTAGCCATATTTAATAACTATGTACTTTTGGATCCAAATTTCATTTTTATCCTATTATACAGTAAATGCTATTGTAAGTGATCTAAAGACTTTTTTTTGGAATTGTGTGGTCTATAAGAAACCACGCAGATATATATAGCTATTATTTTTTATATCTAAAATACAAATTTATCTGGACCCCTTCACATGGAATTAGTACCAAATCAAAGCTTGGAAAACATCCGCCTACCACCTACACTGGTCCACCATCTTGACACTTTTGTCCTTCTATACTCTGAATATCACACAGCTCCCCTGAGCACTGAGGGATGCTTTACTTGACCCTATTTTTTCAACAACACAGACATCAGTGTTTATCACAGTGTCTGCTGTGATAAAACCTTAATGACAATAGGGCGAATGAGGAAAAGCAGTAGGTAAGCAAGGTTCAGTGTTGTGAAACACAATAAAGAAAAGTGAATAAAAAAGGAAGAAATAAAGCAACAAATAGACAATGAGGAATTACATATGTTTCAGATAAACAAAATGCTCTGCTGAGACCAGTAGTTTAACGCCATGAAGAACACAGAAATCAAATTTTATTCTCTTTTTCAATCTGAAAAGAAACAACTGCAAAACTGAACAGCTGCCCAAGAACTTCTATTTTCTCATTTCCTCTTTCAAATTATTTTATCAAAAGCTATGTCAACTATATTTAGCTATTTCTCTCTCTCAGAAAATTCTGGACCCAATCCCATGATACCTTTCTTTCGATCTCAGTTCATTCGCCATCAGAAGCGCAATCATCCCAGGTGACTCAAATTTCCAGGGATGGTTATGCCCATATTGTTCAATATATCTCTTCATCTGATCCCAGGCCCCAGCCTTCCCACTTTACTAATCTCTTTCAACAAGTCCTCTGGAATTCAAAGTCTGTCCTCATCAAACTCCCACCCCATATCCTCAAAAATCTCTACACTTTGTTTTCCCTTTATCTTCTTATTCCAAGTAAGCACCGGCTGTACACTGAGCACATCGCAATGTTCCCCTGCAGTCCACTCAAATGCAGGCTGAGAGAAAGCGCTTTTTTCCTCTCCAACTACCCCAGGATCTAGTTTTTTATGTTATATGACATTCTTCCTCCCTCATTTTTTCTACTTTAAGACTTTTTCTTTCTTTTTACCTCCATCCTCCTTTAAAAAGCTCAGGTCTCTGAAAACATGTTGCTGTCTTCAACCAACATATCTTCTCTTTAACCATCACTTTTGTCACTTTTTGGTTACATTAATAGTCATGTAAATGATAAATTCAGAACACTAGTCTTTTAGTTTCTTGGTTTCCTTAGCTCAAACAAATTTTCCTCAATCTAATTTCAATCACCCATTCACCTCTTTAAGATGCTGAGTTTATCTTCATCAATAGCAGCACTGTTGCTCAAACTGCACTTTTTGACATCCCGTTTCCTGACCACCATCTCTTATCCTTCCAGTTCACTTACTCCAGCACACCCATGCCAATAGCTGTCTAACCTCTCTCGGCCTGCCAATCCATCACCACATGGTAACCACATCCTTGCAAACATCCCTAACTTCCTTGCCTCTCTTCTATTGTTGGGTTAGCTGGCAACCTGTTTGATCCAAACTGCAGGCTTACCCCATGTTTATAACCAAGCAACTGAGCATTTCTGGAGAAAATCAAACCACCATACTGAGTGGTTTGCTTCAAATATGTAGCCACCAATCTCAAATAGACACTAAACACTGACAGGCAATCTCACTGTGTTACACATAAATTGATTTTCCATTTTCTGATATAGCAATTTCCCATCTTTTCTCCTGAAAAGGTAGTCTATGACTCAGTCATACTTCATGGACAAAAAATTGCAAGTGATTTTCTTGTTTCCATCACCAAAGCTGTATCTACCTGTGCTGTCTTCCTTTTGACAGTGTGAACACAGAAGTATTTCTATCCTATTATGGATCATGGCTTTATTTATATGCAGGATCCCATCCTTTCCATATAAAGAAAATCTTTTCTGTAATCCTCCCCATCTTTACTGTATCAGCAGTCTCCTTCTATTGCATTATTTTGTGGGTATCCAAACATGCTCTGATATTATCCAAATTTAAAAAAACAAAAATTCTTGATCACGTGTCACGCCCCCATTTCTCAGTTCAATCTCTTAAAAAGTTGCCCATATTATTGCCTCCCCTTTCTCATCTCTCATTCTCTTCCAACCACTACATTCATGTTCTTATTTCTACAACACACTGAAATTGGTCTTAAAAATAACACGTTACCAACATCTTGCTTGATCTAATGGTGAGCTTTCAGTTCTCATCTTAACAGAACTCTCAGCAGTATTTCACATTCCCTTCATCTCGTTACAAAAAATATACACAAACACAAACACACACACACATATATATATTCCTCCA